>NC_142948.1:10308183-10313074 GCF_046866305.1 Octopus bimaculoides | reverse complement strand
ATATACATATATATACATATACATATACATATATATACATACAGATATATATATATATATGTATATATATATATATGCATATATACATATATAAACCTATATATATGCATTTATTTGTATACGTGTACGCATGCATGGGTGCACATGCATGCAATTCTACAGTGCGTGTGTGAATAAGTACGACATTGGATGTCTCCAAAGTTTTGCACCCCAATGGCAACATAGCTTACTATAAACCCCATACAGAGTTGTACCTAGAGAACCTTTTTATACTAATCGTCGTTTAACGGAAATTACAAATCCGCAAAACATGAAATATTGAGTACTATCCTTAATATAATCACCAAGAATATTGAAATATGGTAACCTATAAAATCCCAATGGCAATAAAGAAATATGTTACAAGAAGAAAAGAATAAAAAATGAGATGCAGTGTTTTTTGTTCTTCTCTACGTGAAAATGTCTCCTTCTTTACTTTATGCTATATTTCATATAATCAACTCCCGCCTACAACGGCTTATGAACTTTCTTCTCATAATCTCGGTTTCAGATGTCTTTATTGGGGCAATTCGAAATTGGCAAAACGACACAATAGCATATTAGCACTTTATCGGTATAAGTCATAAAGCAAACTTATTCTGTACTCTCTGTTGCTAATGTGTCAAATATACACAAAACTGACCGTTTCTCATGCCGTTTTCATTTCGTACAATAGATTCAATTCTTCAATATATGTTATTCTCTTATGTGGTCTGATATATTTTCTTTTGTTTTGTTTTTTTTCACTAAACTGCTCTTATGCCGGTGTTTGTGGCAAAAAAGGTTATATATATAAACTACTGTTAGAGCTCATATGCTTTACTTGATGGGGTATTACCCAATAAAGACAAAACAGTGACACGCAAATACAAAGTAGGCGTTTCTACACAGTTGCAGGCTGACAAATATGTGTATGTATGTATATATGTACGTATGTATGTGTGTATGAGTATATATATATATATATTTATACATATATATGTATATATATTTATGTATGTATATATATATATATATATATATATATATATATATATATATACACGCATATATATATACATATATATGCACATATAAATATATATATATATGTATGTATATATATATATATATATATATATATATATATATATATATATATATGCATATATAAATTAGATTGTGCATGGATGTGTGTGCGTATGCGTTTGTGTGTGCTTGTATGTGTGTGTGTGTCTATGTGTGTGTGGATTTATATCATGAAAAGATGCAAAGAAGATTATTGTATTGCTTCGCTGATTGCATTTTATTATGAAGATATATTCTACGAAAGATGAAAGGCGCACGGTCACTTATGCACATGGGAAACACGCAAATATATACACCACATATCAAACATTATACTGTTATATAGTAACATATATATAACGCACAAGCAAACATATACAGATAGATAGACTGACTAACAGAAACACACGAACACACGAATACGTATTTCTACACACATATATAAATAAACTTACACATACATACACACACCTACATGCACATATAGAGGCATACACCACACACAAACACACACACACGCACCTATTATAGATATATATATATATATATATATAATATATATATATATACATATACATACAGATATGTATACATATATATATATAATATATATATATATATATATATATATATATATATATATATATATATATATATATATGAATATATATATATATATGTGTATATATATATATATATATATATATATATATATATACATACATGTATGAGTATATATATATATGTATTTATCTCTCTCTCTCTCTCTCTCTCTCTCTCTCTCTCTCTATATATATATATATATATATATATATATATATATATATATATATATATATATATATATATATGCAACAAATCTAGGTATGCATGTACGTATTTTGTAGTTTATTTCTTTTTGTAGCAAATATATATAATTTGCCAAAATGAGAATTATTTCATAGCAATATTATTCCATTATTCGAGCCAAGTTTATGACTTTTGTTATTTTATTCTTATTTGTTATGTTCTTCCCTTGTTTTCTCTTTTTTTACGTTATGATGGGGTGTTTCTTCTTTTCATTTTTAATTTTGTTTTCCATTCTGTTTGATCTCTCTCTAAATGGTGCGTCCAAATATGTTCTATCCAATTGCTGAGCACCAATCTAGAAAGTCAGCAATAATCGTATAGTCTTTTCGTATCGGCATAAATTTATATGAATAAATGGCTGTGTTTATACGCGGGTGATTGTTTCGTGTCTTGCTACATATATATGTGGCGGCTATATACACACACACACACACACACACACACACACACACACACACACACACACACAGACACACACACACACACACACACACACACACACACACACACACATATATATATATATATATATATATATATATAAACATATGTATGTGTGTACACATATTAATAGTTTTGCGTAATGTGCATTGTATATATTTGGTCTCGATTTATTACTACACTTTACTGCGAAGTCTTTATACTTTTATGCTTTTGTTTTGTATTTTGTGATTGCTACTGAAAACGTTTGTGTGTGTTTGTGTGTGCCTGCCTGTGTGAGTGTGTGAGTGCGCGCGTGTATTTCCATGCTTTGGTACAGAACGCAATGTATAAAATGTGTAAATACTTTTTTCCTGAGCAGCTTAGTAACTACGATCACTGCTTATATTTTGGCGCCAATGTAGTTGCCAAAATGAACAGAATTTAAAACGTTGTACTCATATATGGCAATGTTATATATGTACATTCTATAATACCATTTCATAGAAATTTAAATTATTGCCCTTATTCAAAGTGCACACTAACATAAAAAGTATGTGGGGAAAGGTTTATAAATTGAAATAATCTGTGATGCCAGAAGTAACACAAATGAAAAATATTCATCTTATTGGTAGATCTTCCTCAAGACGGTAACGGAATTTGTTAACGATTTTAAAATTAATTAGACAGACAGCGACAGAGAAGATATGTCAGTATTCCTTCCCTGTCAGTGTCTAATCTGTGTTTGCTGTGACGAAATTTTATGAAGACCGCTACACGTAGTTTTCAGATGGGAAAAGCAAATGCAGCGTTGGAGAATGGCCAAACAAGCAAAAGGTGATCATTATGACCCGCCTCTGAACAAAGCTACATATTTGCCTCAAATGCGCAAGAGATTGCTGTACAAAGTGTGCTGCGTTGCACCTCGACGGCAAGCCGCTATTCCGTATGAACTTCGGACATGAAGAACAACCAGCATCAGTTATATATAGGCATCCAACGCAAGTTGAGTATGGTATTGAATAAACACGTTTACGCCTGGAAACGCCGCTGTGGTTCTGTCGTAGCAGACCTCATTCTCTTTGATAGAAAAACCGGGCTGATAGCAACAATTCGGAAACAATATTAGTATTAATACAACGAATTAAGTTATTAATATTTATTTCAAATTTTGGTACGAAAACAGAATTTAGGGGGAATGGGCAAGCAGACTACATCAACCCTATCACAAAACTGGTACCTATTTTATCAATCTGGACAGGTTGGAAGCCAAATTCGATCTCGGTGGAGTTTGAATTCAGAAAATAAGGGCGGGAAAAATTTCGCTAAGCCGTTCCTCGACACCCTAATGATTCTACAAACTTGCCGGCAAGTTATTTAACTTAATCGGTGGATTAGAGGAAGAAACAAAGAATGGATGATTTGCTTTTTAATTGCATATAAATCTTGTCTCTGCAATGAATGGTGTAAAAATATGAATAATAAAAGTTACGATGACTAATACGCATGTTATTCGCTAGTATTTATATCTCATGACACTGCACGTTCAATATACAATTGTATACAGGGCAGCGAGCTGGCAAGATCGTTAGCACGCCGGTCGAAATGCTCAGCAGTATTTCGTCCCTAGGAAGTTAATACGTGGTGATGTTGAATAGTTTTTGTGCTGCTTTGCAACAGTTTGGGTGTTTCCGTGTGTAATGTGTTTGAGCTTTCTCTTCTCGGAAGACTTGTTACTGCGTTGTTTATCAGATTATGAACGAAAAACATGTTTATAAATAAGAGTTATTTGCTCCATACTATTCGTTTATTTGCACACACATTTATATCTAGGTGATATAAGGTGGCCATCACCACTTCACAACCGGTGCTGGCATGTTAACGTCAAGGCAACTGCAGTTAACCGAGAGCTACATTAATAAAGAACAATCATCGAATCGGCTTGGTGCCTTTTGTCAAATAAGAAAATATTTTTACAAATAAGAAAATATGTCCGTCCCGAATTTCAAATAAAACGCACTTGAACCTTGCATCTTCATACAGAAGAAACTACGTCGATCAAGCACAGCAGTATCGTATGTGACAACACACGCATGTGTGTTAAGGTTGTGTAAAGAAATCAAATTTAAAGATTGCAATATATTTATTTTGCGCAAGGAATTTTCTTTCGCATAAAGTAGAAAATGATAATGATTTACTTATAGTTGAATATATTTAGAGGAATTAGCGTGAGGTGATTTAATTCTGATATAATTGTAGTTAAATTTTATCATACGAGAAGAACGTTATATAATCCAATAAAATTCTAGAAACAACAACGGAAGGTAATATTTTCTTCAAATTTTACTGACATTTTAAGACGAATTCTTATAAATGAAAGACATATAAAAATATATATGGAAATAACGACTTATTTAAATCCAATACATTCGTTGGAATATTCCGAAAGATTTCAGCAATAGCGTGGTAGGGGAAGGAGTTTTTTTTTTCCTGCGCTTAAACAGCTAGTTGAAGGATAATACGCGTTCGAGAAATA
>NC_142948.1:10278183-10300683 GCF_046866305.1 Octopus bimaculoides | reverse complement strand
ACAGAGGTTGAATTTTGCTGGAAAGTACATTGTATACGTTTATTAAATCAAAACGTAGTAGAATTCGCAGTGTGTTTGTGTGTGAGTGTGTGTGTATGTGTGTCTGTGTGTGTGAATTCGCATCGCGTTAAAAGAAAGAACATTGTTTCGTTACTTTATATTTTCTTACCCTTGCATATGTGTTGAGCGTGTTCTAGTTTTCCAGTGTTTGATAGATGCATATAATCCGACTAAATAAAAAAAAAATCGTGATGACGCTCGCCGTTCATAAGCACATTATAATTCACGTCTTAATTTTCCTCATCTACAATGCAATATCATAAATTTTTTTTATTCTTTCCATTTGACGTATATATTATAATTTCTGTGTTCGATAATATCAACGTGTATTACCGAGTCCTAAAGGTCCCATGAAGAATTTGCTACAAATATCCTGATGAATGTCTTGTATTAACCTTAAATATTCGTAAACGATCCTTATATAGCACTGCTCCATGGCAAATTACGAAACTTACTGATTGTTTTATGTTTTCATTAATATAACTTAAAATATCTCGCCTCATAATCTCGACACAGCCATGTAAGAATATCAGAGGAACAATTGAAAGAAAATGAAATGTCCTTTGAAAACAAATTTCGTGTGGAGTAGAAGTTAACGTTGTACACTACAGCATAAATCATCAACATTATTATTACTATCGTCATATTCATCACCATCGTGACAGTCGCCGTAATTGTCATTATTATCGTCTTCATGAATAACATTCCAATTATTAATAATCCTCAGAGGAATAATATTCAAATAAAACGTGTTTATAATCAATGCCATTGAAGAAAATGTATAACGTAAGATAGATTCCATGCAGGAAGTCTTTCTACTAATCTACTTGCATTTATGATTCTAATGTTTATGACAGAATCTGCATTCATTATGGCAATGCGCGATCAGTTGTTCTAACTTACATAACTGGAAATATCATTATCGCTTGGCTGACTGAGCATTCCACAGAAACGTGTAGTATTCTTGCAATCCTAAGTCTATACAAGCGTGATATTAATTTGACAAGGCTGGACATTTGAATCACATGTACTGTTATTCCGACAGACTACTCCATTTCATTCTACAGAATTTCTCTCACTTATTTGAGGTCGCCCCGAGATTAGAGTAAGGGATATTTTCATAAGATTACTAAACGTGCATTCATACCCAACACATAATTATGGCAAGGCGTAATTAGTGACCCTGCAACTATTCTTGCATCTACATAATTCCTTTTACACTCATTCAGTATATCACTAATTTAAAATTTGTTTGGCAACAGCAATTATTTCATGGTTTTATCAGCGCGGGCTTTGCCGAAGAATATCAGCCAACACTAAGTGTAGGAAGAAAGTAATACAAATGTCTGTTACAATATTCTTACAATTATAACTTTATTAACATCAATCCACCATATATTTTCAAGAGTTTTGTTATATAGCTCTTTCCAATGATCAGGCTGCTGTTGAAGGTGCAGGAGAAGGACATTATTGAAGTAAAAAGGAGAATTCGCATGAAAGCTACGTGTTTCAGTGAATTCTTTCGTGTGTACGGAACAAAGAACATACTGACGAAAACACTTGTAAGTGTAAGTAAACTGAAGTATTTCAGACACCCTTAATAAGATAACTGAAGAAATACGTATTATGTTTTGGTCATTCAATATCTATTCACGTACGAATAGAATAGTGACAAGGACATACAAAGACTCACAGAATAGTGGGAAGGTGTTCGGAAGATATCTTCAATATGGAGACCTAACCGGGAACATGTGCAACAGAGCGGATCCTAGTATAAAACACATGGCTAATGTAATTAAGTTTATCTCCCACAAAAAGGAGCAGTGTAAACACAAGGCAGCAGACATAAGGACCTAATAGCATGGATGACATGGGATAACACTGAACAATGGGAATTATGATGGAGCGTGTTGTAGAAAACGAATAACTTAAGTGGTAATTATCCCTCAAAGACATGTTAGATATGATTCCTTTCTTGAATATTTTGAAGCGATGGTCTTATTTTGACATTTTCAATTGGTTGAAATGTTAAGCGTTTTGTCCTTGAAAATTATAATCATTATATACATATTATACTAGACACTCTTAGGGCATAACCGTGCTCAGGGTAGATTTGCTGATAAACTAAAGTTGAAGTAGCGGGTACAATGTCAGGAGGATCGTCACAAGGTTGCACATACCTATTTTATGAGAAGGTTGAGAAAAAAAAAGGCGAAAACAAATACAAACGATAAGGGAAACACCCGAGACAGCTGCATGACGCAAGTGGTTGTCAGATACCCGTGGACTTGAAGGGAACACCATGACACCAAGCCATTTCTCAATAAAGAATACACGTCGTGATGAAATGCATAATCATATTTGAATAAAGAAAATTAGCTACTTGACTCGGTTTTTTTTTAAAGTTTGGGCTGCATGACTGCGGATACTTTTCATCTAAGCACACGGCTTAACTTTGGTTTGTTACGGCACAAACAAGAAGAACGGGTACGCGAAGGAAAGCGATACAACCATATATAACATATGTGAGAGGAATATTGCCAAATAGAGTGCTTGAGGCAAAGGATGTATATTATGGGCTTAAATATAGAACTAATAGGATTTAAACGCGTAACATTGGCGTTGCAAATGACAACAGACCAACGTTCTGTGGACTGATGAAAGAGAAATACTAATTTGAAGTCTATGAAAGGAAGAAGTGAAAAAAATATGCAAAACTGAATTAAAATGATTATGGTGAAGAAAATGAGTGAATGCAACGTTGAATAACAAATTCTGTAGTTTTCTTTCTTTTGGTTCCATGTATAGAGGAGAAAATGTGTAATGCCAAATATTTTGAGATGACTCATCATTGCTGGACAAGAGGATGCGGTGAGAATAATATGTGATGAGAAAATAGATCTGCGTTTATTTACAATGAAATGAAATAAAATAGCGCCATAAAAATGAGTGTTGGAAGTAGTTGGTAAAAATGGCTCACGTACAGATTCTCCTTCCACACACATATATGCATAGTCACATGTATGTATATATGTACGTGTGTATGCATGTCTGTATATATGTATGTATGTATGTATCTATGTATGCGTGCCTGTATGTATGCATGGAGTTATATATGTATATGATAATACATGTGTGTGTTCGTGCATATTTAAGTTCATACGTGAAGGTTTATTTTGTGTACGTAACTGTAGATTTTTCGGAATTATCGGGATTTTTTACGCTTTTAAATGTACCATTTAAATTCATCTCATGCATATTGGTGACATGTACGGCTTCAGGTAATATCGGCAGATAAGACTTACAGGTAAATGTTAATTTCCAAGCATATTCTCAGGCTTTCTTTAATTCACATTTCCCTTTAAATATTGTACATATATAAACAGATAGTTCTCGGTGTAATAAAATATATTTCATATACAGACATATATGAATACTTACATACATACATACATACATATATATATATATATATATATATATATATATATATATATATATATATACATACATATGTGTGCATATATATATATATACGTGTGTATATATATATATATATATATATATATATATATATATATATATATATATATAATATCCGGTAGGAGTGTCGGTTGTAGAGGGAGGCATAAGACCAAGACCAATGTGAATGGAAGGCAAGAGTGCAGTTGTTCAAAATTTTTAAAAGAGACAAAATAAAACACGAGAAGATTAAGGGAAGACTTAGAGAGATTAAACATGTGGGGAATAAGGAAGTGTAGATTTTTACGCCAGAATTTGGAAGTGACACACTGTAATGCTTGGCATTGGTGCCAGAATCTCCTACACGTACATTTCAGCGTGTTTGCGTATGAATCTGAGGACAGTGCAATATGAGGACATGTGTCGAGAATGATAAAAATGAAACATCCAGTCAACATCATGGTGTCTGGTGTGATCAATAGTGTTGGCGACGTTATGCCTCCATTCATCCTCTCACACGGCCGCAGAATCAACATGGTGACTGACATCAAGTGCCTGGAGAAGGAAGTCCTGCCATATCTGAGGACTCCTACGCGATTCCACGCAAGAAGAACCCAGCCATGGGTATCAGACACCTGGCCATCTAACTCCCCAGCTTTCAACACCACTGATTATTATGTGTGGGACGCAGCTGAGCGATGGACCAACTAAACTGCTTGTAACACTCAAGATGGACTGAGGACGATGATTATAGTAGCATTCTACAGCTTAAACAAGGAGACTGTACAGAAGAGCTGCAGCAGATCCCGAAGTTGTCTGGAGGGCGTAGTTGAAGCCAACGGCGATTTTATTGAATAAATTTACTCTTTATTAATTCAAGATATTTTTTGTAATATTGGTAAATATATTTCTTAAAATGAGATGTCAGTGTTATTTTAATTTTTGCGTAATTTGACGAAAGTTATTCACTGCACCTTATATATATATACATTACAGATTTTTTTTAAATTCTCAAACGCGTGATAATGGTAATAAATACCGTGATCAGGATAAATTATCCATACTTTGCAGAAAAATACGTTACCGGCCAGCCATAAGACTAGAACTGACATCCCTGTGATTTCGAAGCACTTGACGTTTGAGAATAAAAAAAGATATTTCTGTATCTTTCAATACATCTCAACGCTTCTAAAACAAACTTTTTTCTTTATGTTCATTACAAGTTAATGATATATATATATATATATATATATATATATATATATATATATATATATATATATATATATAGGGAGATTTCACAAAAAAAAACAAAGACCAAGACAGGTGGTGCATATATATATATATATATATATATATATATATATATATATACGTATTTGATGTAGTATCTAATCATTCCGGGAATTTTTTTTTTCTTTTATAAGTTGTAATGGATAAACGGGTCCACGTATATTTTCCTAATTGTATTTCTTGGTAACTTAAGTATTTTAAAAATAACAACAGCTGAATATAAGCATTTGAGTCAAATGCTCGAACAAGTAGAACAGCACTTGATCTACTAAGTGAGTCAAGGTAATTTTATAATAAAAACCAGGTTTACCCAATTTAAATATAAATCGATTTCACAATTTTTCAAGCCGAGGAGAAGTTCGTTTATAAGTTCCTTTCAAAGCAGACGGTTTTGAACAAAGACCGCTCACGAGGAAGAAGGAAATAATAAAAGTACATGGGAGATAACCAAGGTAACAATAAATACAAGCCAAGAAGTAAACAACTTATTGTTTTACGATGTATCTTTTGGCTTTCTTCTAAATTCTATATACACATATGTGTGTATAAATATATATATATAGAGAGAGAAACATACACAGACACACACATATACATACACACAAACACTCGCATATATCTATATTCTTTATACGAATATTTATGTGTATGAATATATGTGTATGTGCGTACATTTGTGTATTTCTATATATGTATGTATGTATATGTTCATGTACGTGCGAAATCAAAAATAAGAGAAACGGTACGATGCTTTTGTTGATCAAAGGACCAAAATACTTGGCAGGCTTAGACCATCGAAACATCGTGTTTTTAGCTGTACACTCAGAGACCTTTTTGGCTCAAATATATTAGAAAATATCTTCATGGGTTGCTAGATTGGTTAATACATTGCCACGCTGACGTCCACAAATATTTCCTATGAAAATATAATTCGTTGCCAATATATTTAAACGTCTGTTTTGTTACGCAATTAATTACAGCAAATGTTTTAGGAATTGACATAACTGAAGCGTGCTCACTAGACCGATGAATCGCGTTGGAACATTTTGCTAACAACGGTTAATAAGTCTAGCATGGAATTAAAGCATAATGGTATAATAATGTAGGAAATATACTAATGCCATTATTCAAAATCATTACGGTAATGATTTTAAACTGAAGGCATTTAACTGGTAATTTCATTAATATATCTTTGTTGTTTGAGTGTAACGTATTGTTGCTATATTTGGACTTAGTTTTGACCATGTCAATCCTGATTAAAATGACACAGTAGATTTAGTTGGAGAAGATAAAATTAAAATCATCCTAAGACGTTTCTTGCTATCCTGGCATCCCACCAAGTGCGGTCGCACGACCTACTAATATTGCCAAGGAAATAATTTTCAAATTCTACCCTAATATCTTTAGAAAGTAATTGAAAATACTGGATAGAGTAACCGTGAATATAATTTACTTGTAAAGAAAAGTGCATGGCCTTGTCTCAAGAGACGTTCAAACTATTTTGGCCACAGGAACATAAAATACTATATTTGTTACCTATCGTGCACTTGTCAGCTAACTACGCACACACACACACACACACACACACCACACACACACACACACCACACACACACACACACCACGCACCACACACACACACCACACACACATCACACACACACACACACACACACTCACACACAAACGGACACATATACCCCATATACATAAGTGTTAGTCAAAGTTTCACAATCCTGTCCGTCAAACGGAAGGTAAAAATATGAGTGAGAAATCTGGGATAATTTTGCAGCGTTTGTAAAAGCATATAACTCTACCTTTGTTACTTTTCCACCTTGTTTTGCACTTACGTTCCCACCTGTATATATATATATATATATATATATGTATATATATATATAAATTCTCAAACGCAGGATAATGCTAATAATATAGCCTGAACAGGATAACCTACCCCTATTTTGCAGAAAAAAGTGTTGGCGGCCGGCTATGTGACTCGAACTCACACCTCCGTGATTACGCGTCGTGGTGCTCTTAATCGGTCTAGAGCACCGCGACACGTAATCACGGAGGTGTGAGTTCGAGTCTCATAGCTGGCCGCCTACGCTTTCTTCTGCAAAATAGGGTTAGCTTATCCTGTCCAAGCTATATTATTAGCATTATCCTGCGTCTGAGAATTTCAAATCACTTCTTTAACTTTCTAAGACATATCAACTGTCCTAAAATCAAACTTTGTGCGTTTGTTTACGTTCATCGTAATTTGAATGTGTATATATATATATATATATATATATATATATATATATATATAAAGTGAAGTATATTGCCACACTTGAGTGGCAATATACTTCACTTTATCGTGCAGTTACTGTTAATACTTCATTTAAAGAATTAACATTGCTTATATATATATATATATATATATATATATATATATCATAAGATTTTTAAACTCTTAAATTTTCATATTCAAAAGAGACAGAGACTTCAAATTCGATATATCGATTTATTCACCACTCTATGTTAACAGTTCTATGCCAAACTTATCCAGTGACTGGTCCATTGGATTTAGACGTTTGGCACTTCTTCAGGAGTGGTTACCTTTCGAACAAAACACGAAAAAACACATACATAACTATTATTAGGTCTTTAGGACATCGTTAGCTTTCGTGTTTGTTATTATAATAACAAACACGAAAGCTAACGATGTCCTAAAGACCTAATAATAGTTATGTATGTGTTTTTTCGTGTTTTGTTCGAAAGGTAACCACTCCTGAAGAAGTGCCAAACGTCTAAATCCAATGGACCAGTCACTGGATAAGTTTGGCATAGAAATGTTAACATAGAGTGGTGAATAAATCGATATATCGAATTTGAAGTCTCTGTCTCTTTTGAATATGAAAATTTAAGAGTTTAAAAATCTTATGATATAAATATAAACTGTGAGAACGAACCTTAAGGAATCTAATTAATGATCTCCTAAGGTAAGTTCTTATGCTATATTGGTAACGGTTGCCACATCCTCTGGAAAAAAATTATAATATATATATATATATATATATAAATTATCCAGGTGAGTACTGCTGCAGCTGTGAGGTGTATTCAGTTTTCATCACTTAGTATAAGCAATCCTGTTATAATTAACCTGATGGGTGACTCCGAGTTAAGAGAATAAAGTAGTCATGAGTAAATGAAATCAGTTCGCTTTCAATCAAGCTTCTGGAGAGACATGGACTGGAGGATGAATACGTCAGAATATATTAGGTTTCATACGTAACGTCACATGCGTTGTGCTGCAGAAAAAAAAAAACATTTCGATCATTTAAAGTTTTGAGCAACTATTTATGGTGTATGGCTATTTGTAATATTAAAATAACAAGTTAAAGATATACCAATTTCTGCTACCGATTACTGTCTCACAGCGTGGAACCTTGGGCAAGTGTCCTCTACTATAGCCTCGAGTCTTGTGAGTGGATTGGCTAGGCGCAAACTGAAAGCAGTCCGTCGCATATAAATAGATAGATAGATAGATAGATAAATACGTAGGTTTGTGTCTGTGTCTGTCCTCACCCCACCAGCGCTTGATAAAGCGATGTTAGTGTGTTTAGGTCCCATATCTTAGTAGTTTAGCAATAGAGACCGACGGACTAGGTATTAGGCATTCAAAGTCCTGGGGTTGATTTGTTTGACTAAAGACGGTGCTCCATCATGGCCGCAGTCAAATGACCGGAACAAGTAAATGAACAACATAATAAAAGAATATATATATATATGTAAATATACATACATACACACACACACACACATATATATATATATACATATATATACACACATAAATATATATTTTATGCATATATAGTTAAGTTTTTTGCACTTCAATTCTGTTATGATTTTGACAGATCATATCTAATCTTTATTAAGCAGATTAAGTTAGTGCAAATATATTCCATTCCTCATTACAAAACTTTGTGTAATGATCTCTACAGTTTTAACTTGTTTGCATTCTTTGAATTCTTCTAGTTTTTTTTTCTTTATTCAATATAATACGTAGTATTATGCTTAAGCAGCTATCACATGTATGACACTAATATGCACCGCTATTTGTTTTCTGTTTTATTTTATTTGTCAATTTTTTTGTTTCTTAAATACAAATTCTGCTTTATTCTTGCTCTTTTTATTTTTGGTCTTTGGTTGTTATTTCCTTTGTTATTTTCGCGTATTTTCGTTGTGTATATAGTGTTGTTATTGATTCTTTCAGTCGAGTCGTCGGTGAATTTGTTACTTGTCGTGAATCTGTGAGAATCAATAATGCGTTCGTCTTCCTTATTCATCATTCGTGCTGTCATCATTATCACCATTACCATCGTTGTTATGGTCGTCCATGTCGCCGTCGTCGTCAACGTTGTCCTCAACACCAACATCGGCATCTTATCCACATTTTCATTGCCGGCGCGGAAATTTATAAATATTTCTCGAAACGTAAGATTCCAAGAATTCAGCGTTTATATACTTCTAGGATAGCAATTTCCAAGTTTTCTACACGGCAGTTTCTTCAGAGACAAAATCTCTCTGTAATGGGGACAGAAAATGAATCATCCAAACCTACCTATACATACTCACATAGACACATATATAAGTTTACACACATGCGCCCGCGCACCCACAAATACACCTACATATACATATATACATTCACATTGTATATATACGTATATATATGTGCATATGTATATATATATATATATATATATATATATATATATATATATATATATGTATATCTAAATCTATATCAATTTACCTATCACACTATCTATCTCTCTCTTATTCATATATATATAAATAAATATATATATATATATAAATAAATATATATATATATATATATATATATATATATATATATATATATATATACATATATAAAATGTACTGCTTTATTCTGAGATTGGGTTGGAAGGTTGCCACGTGCCAGGTGTCGGACACCTGGCACCACGTGGCAACCCTCTAACCCATGAGCGTGTCTTGACCAAACCCTGCCGATGAGAGTTTTAGGAGGTCGGAATGCAAAACCTACCTCAACCTGTTTTAGTCGCCTTTGATGGCAGCCAGAGGAAACGCTGAGTCCATTCTTTTTTTTTTTTTTTGTATACTGGTCCCAACAAATCAAGAGAATCGGGGCATGAATCAGCAAAACATGCTACCCGGTCAGGGGATCGATGCCATGCTTTGGAGATCGTGAGTGCAGCACCCTAAATGCGTGCCTTTTTAATCCGGGTGTATCGTAGGAAATAAGTATCATATTTCAATTCTATTATGATCTGAATATACGATACCTAAGTAGTTCTTCGGAAATTCGTCCTAACTCTCTATACTTACATATTTCAGTCATTGGAATGCAGGCATTATGGGCACCGCTAGGATGGATTCAGTGGAAAAAAGATGGATCAAAATATATTTTTTCTATCGGCGTTTGTAGCCGAGCCGCCAATTAACAGGGATATAAACAAACCAACTCCGGTAGTCGAGCGTTGGTGTGGAACAAACTAAAATACAAGAGACATACACACAAATATGTACATACAGCAACCCACCCCCACACCGCCACACAAATATATATATATATATATATATCATGTTTATCATAACGATATTTTTATATATATTTATAGCGACGGACTCCTTTCAGTAGTCGTGTACCAAATTCATTTACAAATTTGGCCGACCAGGGACTGTATTAGAAGTCATTTGTCTAAAGTGCCACGCTCTGACACTAAACCTTGTGTTTAGTAAGGAAACTTCGCTAACTTCTGAACACAGTGATATGCCATCACTCACCTGGTTAACCGTGTTAGATTTATTATCATTCCTCACACGTAATATGTTCTCTATACCAAGCAATTTGTATACTAGAGCATAGATACAGAAAAATGCAAGCTGTTTCCTTCTGTATTTCACACAGAATACGATAATGCGAGTGTGATTAAATGCCGTTGGTAAGAGATGCTATGCAAGGCAATGAAAACACCGAATGACTATGTACGCACTAACATCTTTCACTCACAAATAATAGAGATTATTACTCGGCTACTCTTCATCTTTGCACAACCCTTATAATGACGTATATAAAATTATGAAATTCCAAAAGACAGCACTGTGTTTTTTGGGGTTTTTTTTTGTCATTTTCACTGTTCTTATGAAGGAGATATCGATCGATAAAACCGCGCTACTCACGCCGGTTTACGAATTTCAGCATACACTTACACACACATACATAAACACACCCGCAATCACAAACGCTATGTATATACATATGTGTGCGTATATATATATATATATATATATATATATATATATATATATATATATATATAAAATATACATATATATGTATATATGCGTGTGTGCACGTGTATATATATATATATATATATATTATATATGTATATATATATATATATATATATATATATATATATATATATATATATAAACAATATATGAGTATATGAATATATATGTGCATGTATGTACATACCTTCATCTACATATACATATAGATACATAACTGGGTACATGACGTTGCAAAAGAACATGGACAAAATGATATATATATATATATATATATATATATATATATATATATATATATATGTGTGTGTGTGTGTGTGTGTGTGTGTGTGTGTGTGTAAATATATGTATGTATATATATATATATATATATATATATATATACATGTATGTGTGTGTCTGTGTAGGTATGTGTACATGTAACCAATTATGTACATTTTTATATGTTTAGGTATATATCATTTATGCAGTGATTTTCGATAAAAAGGAGACGACGGTAAACTCATGTAGTCGCCACACCGTGACAAAACTAAAGAAACGCACTGTAAAATGTTTTGAATTCGATCTAAAGCCACACGCCAAAATATTCTTTCATGTACAGTAAATCAGATCCTATTGATGTATATCATAACGATGCATTTGATATGATTAATGGCTGTGGACGCCAGGGGCTATGCAAGCGCCTTATGATCTGCTGTGTTGCTCGCAAACAGTTAGTTGTGGTTTGTCCGACTCTTTCAACTGACAAATATAGTCACCGTAAGACGTTGAACAAGACAAAGCGTTGTTTTTTTTTTGTTTGTTTGTATATGCATGGAATGTCTGAGAGTGCCCTAAACACTGAAACACACACACATACACAAATATACATGTCGTACTCCTACCCAAAGCTACACACGTATACAAATATCCGTGATGTAGAAGTATATAGAGATTTACATGTTCGTACACAAAATAATAGTACATACACACACATATATATATGTATATATATATATATATATATATATATATATATATATATATATATATATGTATGTATATATATGTATGTATGTATGTATATATATGTAAGCATGAATATATAAATATATTTGTGTGTATGTATGTATATCATATATATATATATATATATATATATATATATATATATACATATTTATATATGCACGAATATAATATCTGTGTATAAAAAAGTTTACGCGTATAGGCACACTCATTCGCAAATTTTCACAAGTCTTCACACACGCATGCGTATGTATACCCACGGTACATGTACATATACATGCATTTATACATTGTTGTCAGTGCATATTTAGGCTTGTGCGTGCATGTGCACATCTGTATGTTTATATACCTACCTATATACATACTTATCTATATATACATATATATATATACATACCTATATTTATATATATACATATATATACCTATATATATATATATGTATATATATATGTGTGCGTGTGTGTATATATATATAAGTATATAAAAGTTTATATATATATATATGTGTGTGTGTGTATGTCTGTGTGTGTATGTATATAAATATTTATATATGCTTGTATGTATGTATATATTCATGTATTTCTAGGCAATCCTACAAACCAGTATCCGTTACTAAACAGCGTGACCGCTACGATGTCTGCAAAACCTTGTAATAAATATCAAGTACTATCTGCCTTTAACTGTTGTTTTTGTAGTATTGATCATAATATTGTTAACGTTTTTCTGTCATGTTATTTCGCTTAAATTCTCCTATATTGTTTTGTTTGGCTTCTAAACAATAATTCATCTGAGACTTAAAATGTAGCATAGAAATGAAGTTTTCTTGTTTTCAAAATATCCACTACCAACTTTATATATACGTGTACACTGCAGTCTCAAATGTGTTTTATAGTATTCGATGAAATTTTGCAGAACTCTACACGAAAGATGGATGGGAATATTACAAGGCCGCTGACAATGATGAGTAAAACCGAACAATTATATTTTGTGAAAAATTATTAGTTGCTCAGTGATTTTATATGTAAAGAAGTATGAATACAACTGTGAGTGTTTGTGGTGTTTGTGTGTGTGAGTTTATGTGCGTATCAGAAATATTAGCCGTCCGTGTATTATTAAGAAATAGAGTTTGCTTCCAGCGGTTTATGCTACCGCAGCGTGGTTCATTCGAGAGATTATCATACTTAATTGATCTGCGTTAGTTTGCAGGATGACTATATATTAGTTGTATTCTCTGTATGGTCTCCTCTTTGAATTGTAATATTGTAACGTAACAGGGTAACACCGTTAGCATAAGAGTTTAAAAAGATGGATAGATAGATAGATAGATTGATTGTTGTTGTTGGCACTCTGTCGCTTACGATGTCGGGGGTTCCAGTTGATCCGATAAACGGAACAGGCTTCTCGTGAAATTAACGTGCAAGCGGCTGAGCACTCCACATACACGTGTACCATTAACGTAGTTCTCGGGGATATTCAGCTTGACACAGTGTGACAAGGCTAACCCTTTGAATTACAGGCACAACAGAAACAGGAAGTAAAAGTGAGAGAAAGTTGTGGTGAAAGAGTACAGCAGGGTTCACCACCATCCCCTGTCGGAGCCTCGTGGTGCTTTAGGTGTTTTCGCTCAATAAACATTCACAACGCTCGGTCTGGGAATCGAAACCGCGATCCTATGACCGCGAGTCCGCTGCCTTAACAACTGGGCCATTGAGCCTGCACCTGTTTGTGTGTTACTTCTTTCCTTTTTCCCTCCTTCATTAAGCTGTGGTGAAGGGAGTGTAAAAAACCAACGTCAAACGAGTTGCCGAGGAGACGGGCGTTCGTTCTGAGATCGTCTGCTTGGCTTGACCACGCCATTATCAAGAATAAAATATGGCTAAGAAAGCCGAAAACAGTTTTACAAAATAGGCAAATTCACCACACAGTGCAGATTTTCCGTGCAAACAAATTGCACCACCGAATGTATCAGTTGTTGCACAACTTTTACATAGAAAATATTATACAATACACAACTTTTTAAGGCAATAAAAAGCAAACTTATCCGGAGCCGATGTGTCATTCGTCCGTCCATAAAGATACATAGATAGATAGATAGACAGATAGAGGGAGGGGGAGAGGTGTGCATGTATCTCTCTCTCTCTCTCTCTCTCTCTCTCTATATATATATATATATATATATATATATATATATATATATATATTCATATTCATGTGTGTGTGCCCGTGCTCGTGTGTCTGCTTTGAGCTTTCCGAATAAAACGCAATCGTTATTGTAGTTTAATAATTGTTGTACATCAGGGAGCACCTTGCCTCCCCAATTCAAAATTCCATAGAAACAACATTCAGTACACATTTCATTGTGGTTTAACTTGTGTTCTGACGTTTCTCCGTTTTTGGTGGAGTATAGTGCGTGTGTGTGTGTGTGTGTATGTGTGTGCGTACGTGTTTTGTTCTTCACAGGTGAGATTACATAATTATATGTTTGCTTTAACTATGGCAATCTTGTGAAATATTTTTGTTTGATGTGCCTTAGGAATGTTAGCGTTACGTGTTATATTCATATATTAGCTTGATATTTTCTGTTTCGTTAATGAAGTAGCAGTTTCGGTCAAACATGTGAATCACGTTACTGATTTCAATGTCTCTCTCTACACCTATGCACATATTCAGACGCTCAAACACAGGGATAGCCATAACGACAGACGGAAAGATAGATACATAGATAGATAGATAGATAGATAGATAGATAGATAAATAGATAAATAGATAGATAGATAGATACAGACAGACAGACAGAGCAGACGGATAGATAGATAGATAGATGGATAATTTACATGTAACAAAAAATGCTGAGAAAGGTAAATGCATGCGACTGAAGACGAGACGGTGTCTCCTCGTTTACGGCACCAATTGCCGAACAACTGGCCAATACCACACCCTTATTTTGAGCCGGCTTAAGACGAAGCTACATGCAATAAGAATTGATAACATTCGTGGTATTGAGCAAGTTTCATAATGGAAACTATCCTGTTAACAGAGAATTAACACTTGTAACAGCTAGGACGATTTGTGACACGAATAACTCTTAAGTTCAGTGTGAACAGCATACTAGATAAATCCTTCATATTTTTAAAAAATCATATTGACTTGCAGTGATTAGAGAAGAAAACGTAAGATGGGAGCCAACTCAAAACCAAAGGAGAGATGATTGCCTGTAGCTTGAATTCTCTGGAGCTAACAAATTATTTTTGATTTTTTCATTGATTTATTCATTTTCCTAATTTCTTATATATGCGTTTCAGTGTCATTATTTTAAATGATATAAACAATTAATTGGTTAACATTGTATTGTATATATCAAATTCTTTTAAATTAGACCCACTAAATTATAAGTATATGTGCTGAGCATTGCATTTTGTTTCCGAAGAAGACATTGGAATGAAAATTATCAGGGATTCGTTGCACAGTGTAAGACATCTTGAGAAATAGTCGTTTAAAGTTAATTAGGATAAAAGGAATCCAAACAACTGAAAGAGCGCAGGCAGTAAAAATGTTGTTGGAGGCTATAGAATAGAATGCAACTCTAATTTAATTGTGGCGGTGGTGTTTGTGGTGGTGGTGGCAGAGGCGTCCGTCCTAGCAGTTGATGGTGGTAGTGGTGGTTGTGGTGGTGGCGGTGTTAGCGTCCATGCTCACACCTGCACCTGTTTGTGTGTTACTTCCCCCCTTCTTCCGACCTTCATGAATCTGTGGTGAAGGGGGTGTAAAGAAATAAACTTGGAAAGAGTTGCCAAGGAGACGGGCGTTCGTTATGAGATCGTCTGCTTGGCTTGACCACGCCATGCTCAAGAAAAAAATATGGCTAAGAAAGCCGAAAACAGTTTTACAAAATAGGCAAATTCGCCACACAGGGCAGAATTCCCGTGCAAAAAATTGCACAATCGAATATATTAGTTGTTGCACAACTTTTACATAGAAAATATAATCCGAAAACAACTTATTAAGGCAATAAAAGGCAAACTTACCCGGAGCCGATGTGTCTATCATCCGTCCATAAAGATAGGTTTCTTTATTAGCCACACAGGGCTCAACACAGAGGGGACAAAATACAAATGTAGTAAAGATAGGTTTCTTTATTAGCCACACAGGGCTCAACACAGAGGGGACAGAATACAAATGTAGTAAAGATAGATAGATGGAGAGATAGATAGATAGATAGAGGGAAGGGGAGAGGGGTACATGTATCTATATATATATATTCATATTTATGTGTGTGTGTGCGTGCGCGTGCACGCGTGTCTGCTTTGAGCTTTCCGAATAAAATGCGTTCGTTATTGTAGTTTAATAATTTTTGTACATCAGAGAGGACCTTGCCCCCCCCCCCAATTCAATTGCACAACCGAAAGTATCAATTACTGCACAACTTTTACATACAAAATATAATCGTTTAATAGAATGTGATAGCGAAATTCTTCTGCCCATTTATGTTCTCTCTTGTATTGCTGTGGGTGACAAAGCGTTGTGTATGTTACTTTTGTAATACTAATTCATGCATATCTTCAATCAAAAACCAGGAGGAGAATGTACGTCTTCCGAAACGTAAACATGAACTAGATAAAAAAAGCTAGCCAAACCATTTAAGAAACTACATATAAGTGTATACGTATACATTTACCAGAAATCGCAGTTACCACGTTATACGTTCCACTCTAGATATATTGTCAGAGCGATAACAGCCATAAACTGAATGAAAATTTTCCCTGCAGTACTGCGTAAAAAGACCTGATGCCCAGTTTTCAAATCCATCTCCTCTTATACAAAGCGTCATATTCTAAGTTCAGGTTGTTTTTCTTTCAACAAAATGCGAATTTTTCCTAATCATGAAGCTGCAATACATTATGGCATGATTCGAATATATCAATTTAGACTTCCTTAATATTATTACGCATCTCTGCACATGTCACAGCATTCGTAATGATGTTTGATGTTTACCTATTCCCATTAGAGATATTTCCATACAAGATTAAGGCTTGTTAAAACGATTGAATAAATTTTTATATATTTTTATCCAACCTTGCATTGCTTAAGTGGCTTTTAATAACCTTCCTTATTTCTGTATTAAAATGACAAATACAAATAAATTTAACTGTTATGTAAAATAGAGGGAGAAAAAAAAAGGGGTTTTGTGTACGTAATCTTCTGAGTACATAACGTCTATTGCTAAAGCAAACGTCACTGTAAGAATATCAAGCAACAATAGAATAACCTTCAGCAACACTAACATCAACATCGTCGTAAATGACAAGAGCAATATAAGCAATGTATTTCTTGTTCTTGTTATTGTTCTTGTTCTTGTTCTTCTTCTTCTTCTTCTTCTTCTTCTTCTTCTTCTTCTTCTTCTTCTTCTTCTTCTTCTTCTTCTTCTTCTTCTGCTGCTGCTGCCGTTGCTACTACTACTACTACTACTACTACTACTGCTGCTGCAACTACTACTACTACTACTACTACTACTACTACTACTACTACTACTACTACTGCTGCTGCAGCTGCTGCTGCTACTACAACTTCTACTACTACTACTACTACTACTAATACTACTACTACTACTACTACTAGTACTTCTGCTGCTGCTGCTGCTGTTACTAATACTAATACTATTGCTGCCACTGCTTTGCTGCTCCTGATGGTACTACTACTACTACTACTACTACTACTACTACTATTACTATTACTACTACTGCTGCTGCTGCTAGTACTGTTAGAAATAATAATAATAATAATAATAATAATAGCAAAACATCAGCAATGCCAGCCAATACAGCAATAATGATAATGACAAGAAGAAGAAGAAGAAGAAGAAGAAGAAGGTGGAGGAGGAGAAGAAGAAGAAGAAGAAGAAGGTTGAGGAGGAGAAGGAGGAGGAGAAGAAAAAGAAGAAAAAGAAGACGAAGAAGAAGAAGAATACGTTATGCAATAACAATATTTAGCAAGAGAATCCAGGGTGAAATCGTTCCAATATTTTGGACCAATTAACTGTAAACTCACAAAGATTGCTACTTTAGTCTAAATGGAATTCACAATCAATACTTAGGAACATGTTGTGTTTCTCTGCAGAGACATTTGGAAATATACCAAACAATGTATTTTTACAATCACAGCATTTCTAATTGGACGCCATTCAAAAACAGTGTGTGTAGACGGTATAGAGCAGGAAGGCAAACGAGGATAAATAATAATAATAATAATAACATTATTATTATTATTATTATTATTATTATTATTGCAAGCATTACAGTAAAGTGTCAAAAATAGTTGGGCAACAAATTGAATATTGGTTACGTAATATAATTACGTAAGTTTAAAATGCGATTTCAAATTGCGATTCCAACCGAGGAAAGCATTGTTTTCGTTCTTATGACATCGTTAAATTAAGTAGCATTAAATTACAGAGTTGCATACAATCGACTGTACACACGATAACATTTTATGTAATCTGTCTTTTATTATAAAGTGTTATCTGAAAATATTTCTAGACTGGGATCAAGCGTGGTTAACTTTTGTAATTATCAGACCAACGAAGCTTATGCCAAATTTCAAGTCCAGGCCTTCCTGAGATAAAACAGTGAATTGTTAGATATGTCAAAGCGTAAGACACTGTTTTGTAATATATTTTACTTCGTTACAGTGCGCTGAGGTCAATATTTAACGTCCATTTTTGTTTACTGGTACGAGAAATGTTTAACTGCCATGTTTGTTTTCTGGTACGAAATAATATTTCACTTCTGTTATGAAATAATATTTGTTTACTGGTACGACAAATATGTAACTGCCATATCTGTTTTCTAGCACGACAGAATAAGTGACTTCCTTTTTGGGTTCTCATTTTGTAGATTTTGACAGTCCTCTGTTTTAAAAGCGTCACCTGACATTAGGTAGCTTGCAAGTAATTAAAGCATTTCTATCAGTTCTCTGGCTAGAGAATAAATTCATCGGTGTATATCACCAGGCCGGGAGGACAGAAAAGTATGAATGATCTTTGATTAATACATACTTTGACTAATACAGAGACCGTTATACAGCAAAAAATATTTAATAGATACCCGCAGTCATCTACAATTTATATTAATACTATAGATGCAAGTTACTCTGTATATCGATGAAGAGATGTTCAGGTGTGTGAGTTCTCTTTTTTATATTTTGTTTCAGTCATTTGTGAGCGGTTTTGGTGGGGCACCGCTTGAAATGGCTGAATCTATTACTAAATTTTCTTTTCAGTACAATCTATCGATCTCTTTTGCCTAATTATTAGACGATAGGGATGTTAAAGAAACTACACCGAGGCCATGCGGTACGGGGGACAAGCATTAATAAGGCACTGGTCGCTCCGGAAAAAAAAACCTAAATTATACCTGCCCGAGATGCCACGCTGTCAGAATGAACCCAAAATCCACGTGGTTGGAAAAAGAACTTCTGTATGTTGTTTGTTTCTTCTTGAGCCATGCCTGCCTGGCTCGTAAGAGCCTTTTCCCTCGGTTTCATTGGCGTAGAGGCTCCCCACCTGGATAAGATGCCGGTCCGTTGGCGGAGAGCTGGTAGATGCAAGAGGAAAGAGCAAGAGAAAGATGTGGCGAAAGAATCAGCAGAATTTCGCCATTACCTTCTGCCGGAGCTGCATAGAGCTTAGGTCTTTCTCTCATAAACACACACATTGGTCGGTCTGTGATTCGAACCCACGATCCCTCGACCGCGCGTCCGCTGCTGTAGCCGCTAGAAAGATTAATAAGCAAAAGCACAATAAATAGGTATAATAAATATGTAATAAATATGTATATATATATATGTACATATAAAAACACACACACACACAGACACATATATATATATATATATATATATATATATATATATATATATATATATATATATATATATATATGCATGTGTGTGTGTGTGTATGTGTGTGTGTGTGTGTGTGTATAGTTGCACATATACATATTTAAACATATATGTACATAGTTACATAGATAGTTAGATACGCGCTTAATATATTCAGAAAACATACATACCTACATACATGACCAAATGCTTATTCAAATGTGTAATATTTATACATGATATTCTGTAACTCATCGGAGCTTGTATTATTGTTCCACATCCGACTGCTATCTTCAGCATTCAGGACCCTTTTCTGCTTCCATACCTTCAATTTTAAATCAAATTCTTTGTATAAGTATATCCATTATACACTAAATCACTTAATACGGAAGCAATTACAAATTTGATAAGAATTCACTCAATTTAAATATCTGAAAATTTCAACACAACCGACATTCGCATACTTAATATTCTCCAAGTAATCGAAACTGTGAGATACTACTCATGCAATACACATGTATATTTACATTTCGAGACGTTACTCAATTTTCTGCTTAAAACATATATGTATGTAGCTTTTTGGCTGGAGGACATGTAATTTAGCAACCATTAAATCTGAAATGTTAAGAGATTTCTCAAGCGGTTCCACCTTCGGATTCAGATAATTGAACTGAAAATCTAACAGATTAAGTATGCTTTAATATCATGGAATGAACAATGTTTGCGCATAAATAAGGATATAAGAGTAAGAAGCATCAACGAAGAACTAATTGCAGTCACTAATATGGCTACATACGTAAGCAGAATATAAACGTGCAAAAAGAAAAAAATTATAAAGTCTGCCTACCTGGCATGTCCATCAATTTATATGCGTACATATGTGTGTGTGTGTACGTGTATTTAAGTATGTATATATACATATATTTAATACATATGATATAGGTTTTATATATATATATATATATATATGTATGTGTGTGTATATATTTCTCCCCTCAACATCGCTTGACAACCGATGCTGGTGTGTTTACGTCTCAGTAACTTAGCGGTTCGGCGAAAGCGAACGATAGAATAAGTACTAGGCTTCCAAAGAATAAGTCCTGGGGTCTATTTGCTCGACTAAAGGCGGTGCTCCAGCATGGCCGAGTCAAATGACTGAAATAAGTAAAAGAGAGTGAAGAGTAAAAGAGTATATATATATATATATATATATATATATATATATATATATATATATATATATATATATATATATATATATATATATATATATATATATATATAGAGAGAGAGAGAGAGAGAGAGAGAAATAGATAGATACATAGATAGATAGATAGATAGAAATGCGTATGTATGTATATATATTTATACTTAATATATATGATACATGGTATATGTTTCATATATATATATATATATATATACACATGCCTCTTGGTGTTTTGTATGGAAACTACATCAGTGCATTGCAGAATTATTATATAATAAACGCAACGGAAGAATGGTATTTTGACGATGGTAGCGGTCGTTCTATGTCAAGAACACCTGTGCAAAGCGTAAGAAAGAAATACACGGAAATATTCTAAATAGAAGTGAAGGGAAATAACGAAGTCATTGAAAACTGTAGAGAGGAAATGGTGGATGTAAAAATTTAATATGATGAACAGGAAAATAAACGAATAGCAAGTAAAACATACGAGAAACGCAAAAGAAAGACCATGTAATAATTTTTATCGAACAAGACACAGTAGTAGTAGTAGTAGTAGTAGTAGTAGTACTAGTAGTAGTAATTATAGTAGTAGCTGCAGTAATTTTTGTAGTAGCCGATGTGTGTGTGCGTACCGGAAAGTAAATACATCTATATCTATGTATGTTTGTATGTCGTTAAAACTATGTAAATACCATGTCTATGTGAAAGGCATGTCCATAGAGACTCCTGCTAACTGTCGTTAGCATCATCACTAACATCACCATCATCAACATGACCATTGTAATGATCGTCGTCACATGACCTTCGTCATCATCATCATCATCATCATATTAAACGATGACAAAATCCGCACCGTTATCATCAATTCCACCGTTTTAGCCTCCATCACAATAACACTTCTGTCGGTAAACTTCACAGTTTTTATTTCTTTTGTCTATTCTATCGTTTGCATTCTTAGCACATACACATGAAGCAGTTGCATCATTTATTTTCCTGTATATCAGATCCCAATCTATTATATAACGCGCATTTATATAAAACGCAGACATATATTTGACATGCACATCAACATAGTTTTTTACACCCAATTTCTGCTTCTCATTCCTTCTATCTCTCTCTTCCCCCCTCTCTCTCTCTCTCTCTCCATATCTGTCTCACTCTGCCTTTTTACTTTTATCAGTCTATGTGTTATATCTCTGCATTTATGCCTCATATATATATACATACATGCATTC
>NC_142948.1:10263583-10273583 GCF_046866305.1 Octopus bimaculoides | reverse complement strand
ACATATATTCACCTTTGGATACGATTTCTGATTTCCCTGCACCCACCACATAAATTCAAAATCTAAGAAACCATACATAGTTGTAAAAATATTGTCGTCTTTCGATATCTATACCTCTCTTTCTCTGTCTCTCTCTTCTTCACAATTATATTTAAAAAACATTAAGTCAAACCCAAAGGCCTTCTTTCATTACGCAAAGGAAACAGCCTCAGTACGCTGCAAGATTGGACCCCTCTTCGAAAAGGATGGCTCCCTCACAGACAGTCCAACTAGGATCAGTGAGGTACTGAATGAGCAATTCAAAAGTGTCTTCACCACTCCATTGGAGCACAGACAAGTGAACAAACCAGTGGACTTCTTTGCTACCTCCCCTATAACCAGTGAGGCAGTTACGATGGAATACATCAGCATTAGCGAAGAAGATGTACTACTAGCTATACATGAAGTGGACACAAACTCAACTGCTGGCCCTGATGGTTTCCCAGCAATCCTCCTTAAATCGTGTAGGCATGCCCTGGCAAAACCCCTCCAGATCCTCTTCCAGAGCGTTCTCGCAAACGGAAGACTGCCAAGCAAGCTGAAGGAGGGTATAATATGTCTAATCCATAACGGGGGAAGCAGAGCAGATGCCAAAAACTAGAGGCTTATCTCTCTGACTTCACACATCAGCAAAGTCATGGAAAGGATAATCAGAGGAAAACTGATCGCATTCCTTGAAGAAAATAAACTGCTGAGTGATAACCAACATGGCTTTCGACCAGGTAGGAGCTGCCTGACCCAGCTCTTACAACATTACGACTGGGTGTTGAGGCAGTTACTCAACAACTGAAATGCGGACGTAATATACCTTGATTTTGCAAAAGCTTTTGACAAAGTGGATCATGGTGTGATATGCCACAAACTGCGTGATCTTGGCGTAGCTGGAAAACTTGGAGAGTGGTTACATGACTTTCTGAAAGATAGAAGTCAGGCAGTAGTGGCTAATGGAGCCACCTCTATGAGAACACAAATAATGAGCGGTGTTCCACAGGACACTGTCTTGGGACCATTGCTTTTTATAGTCGCTCTCTCAGATATGCCTTCAAGTGCCCGGATAGCCACTCTTGCAAGCTACGCAGACGATACAAAAGTCTCGCAGAAAATACAGAACTCCAGTGAAATTGCACACCTGCAGCAGGAATTGGACTCAGTTTACAGATGGGCTGAGGACAATAATATGCCGTTTAATGCTGAAAAATTCCAAGCCCTGCGCTACCAACGTCCAAAACTGAATATGAAACTTACAGAGTACACTGGTCCACAGGGAATTTCAATCCCAGAGCCTAAATCAGTGAGAGACCTGGGTATCGACATGAGTGATGATACCTCTTTCCAAGTGCACATTACCAGAATGGCAACAAAGTGCAGACGATTGGCTGGATGGATCCTGAGAACATTCAGAACCAGAGATAAGGAAACCATGATGATCCTCTGGAGGACATTCGTGCTCAGCGGCCTGGATTACTGCTCACAGCTGTGGTCACCCACCAGTCTGAAATTAACAGCAGACCTTGAAGCAATCCAGAGGAGCTTCACAAAGAAGATTGTCTCTTTGGAACTGCTCAGCTACTGGGAAAGGCTGAAACAGCTAAGACTCTACTCCCTGGAGAGAAAGCGGGAGAGGTATGCAGTAATATACATCTGGAAGATCCTGGAAGGAATTATGCCAAATTTTGGCATTGAAAGCTACACCAATGCCAGAACGGGACGACACTGCATAGTGCCAAAGATCCCAGCAATCCCATCGCGCTTCAGGACCAGTTACTGCAACAGCTTGGGATTCAGGGGCCCACAGCTTTTTAATATTCTCCCAAAGAGCCTGAGGAATCTGCACAAAGTAGATGTAGGAGTTTTTAAATCAAAGCTGGACCTCTTCCTATCGAGAGTCCCAGATGAACCTACCTCGCGGCATGAGGTGCAAATGAGGGTTGCTAAATCAAACTCCATTCTTCACCAAGTACCACATATTGTAAGAGGCTCCCTGTAATAACAGTGTAGCAACACGGTGGTGCATCAGCATGGCCGCAGCTCTAGGCTGAAACTTAAAAAAAAAATATATATATATATATATATATATATATATATATATATATATATATATATTTATATTTATATATACGCACACAGAAACACACACGTAAGTACACAAACAAACACACACACATATATACATATAAGAAAATGTCTTGCATTACATTATTTAAAATCGCTACAAATTATTTTAATAAAGACGATCCATTAATACATATATCTTTCCTCCATGTAAATAAATTCCCTCGATTATATGAAATTCCTTATATATATAAAATAGCAAAGGATTTAACTCAGTTTGATATTCAAATATATATATTTATATTAATGGAGGTGGAAAACATTTGGAGGAATACCTATCAGATCATTTAAGCTATTTTAATTATCATAGAGTTGAATCGAAGTAAGTAAAACTAAATAATAAAACTAAATAAAACGAAATACACATACAAAATAAATAATAATGTTCTACACGTCTTTCTGTGTTATCTTACCTGATAGAGCAATGCGTTGATCCGCATTTCCATACACGGGATATTCCATTTTGTGAGACAAGGTATATAAAGAAGAAACTTATAGAAGGAACACTTTCTCCATATTAAATTTTCTATCATAATGTTCCTGCGTATATACCCTGTCTCTAATGACGGAATACCCATTGAATGAAAATGTGGAAAAGCGCATTGATCCATTACATGGGATATCCCTGAGACAACTGTAAGTCCTTATTATTTACTTCCCCTTTTGCTTACTTCACTTCAAAAATAAATAATATTTATGGAGATATATTAACTAGCTCTATTTACGAAACCATAAATAGTATTCTTTTTCTAGAGTTATTAGCGAAACCTGTTATAATTAAGTACTAGTTTTTTCTTCTCATTATTTATACACCTTGGTACACCTAAAGAAAAATTAATCCACCAATTATTTTTCTAGCCAATTTACCTGTTTATTCATGCGTTCTCCTACTTCAGGCGTAACACTGCAATATGGCATGATTCTAATTTATTAAGCTTCCCTCATATCCAGACCCTGTTAATTCCTCTTCTCCCTTCTCTTTTTTCTTATTTTATGCATATGTATTCACTTTGATGAAACTCAATGTGCTAGATCGGATTTGTTATAAAGATGACGAATATTATTATTATTCTCATATTTTATTTTGCTTGGTTTCGCGTAGAATCGAGTGCTGTTTATAGCAGACATAAGAAACCAATTGGTTATCGTAAGACAAGAAAGTCAAACATGGAAACACCATAATAAGCTGAAATAGTTCGTATTTTAATACTTTATTTAAAATGTTTTCCAAAATAAGTTACTTCTCCGGGGACGCTTATTGATCGCCGGGGATTGAGTAATAATCTACGATTAATATGTTCTGTTTTTAAAACCGAGAAGAATTTTTTGTAACGAAAAATGTATCATAAAATGATTGCGTTAGTCATTACAATGATAACTTCTTGTTTTACTTGTTTCCAAAGACAAATAAAAAGTAGCAAGCTAAAACACGAATATTATTGCAGACTGCAATATTTTAGCCTCCGTTGTATTTCTTCCATTTGTACATGTATTCTTCGTGTTCAGCTGTTTGCTATTTTCGAAGGTGACATTTTAACAAATGTCTTGTAAACATAGCGCAAGCAAACAGTCTCATGAAAATATCTTTTGTAGCAATTGCTTACGGTTTAAGATAAATGTCTATGTTCCTTCCTAGCTAAAAAAATAGCATACGCCATATTCGAAGTTACTTCCCTACATTCCTTCTCAAATGCTACAACAAAGTTTATTTTCAGCTAAGCTTTAGTGGATAGCAAGCCCTTTGACAGGATGGATCATAACATCCTTTTGAAAAAAGTATCGAACATTGGTGTATCTGGAAGGTCACTATAATGCATAGACTGTTCGCTGACAGACATAACCCAATACGTGTGTAGACGGAGTATATCCACACACATATAAATATATATATATATATATATATATATATATATATATATATATATATATATATATATATATATATCCACACACATATAAATATATATATATATATATATATATATATATGTGTGTGTGTGTGTGTGTGTGTGTGTGTGTCTGTGTGTGTGTGTGTGTGTGTGTGTATATATATATCATTTTGAGAGGTACGATGCATCTACTTTAAGTTTTGATGTGGTTGAAATTGATCGTATTATTTATTGCAGGCATGTGTAACATCATTAAAATAGAAACGGACCCCATTATTATTATTATAACTAGAAATAATTATTTTACAAAATGTATTGCAAAAATTTTATATTGAAAAATGTATTGGTCATAAAAGGTGTCTTTTCTCGTAGTCAATGGACTAGGTATGAGTGTTTGTTTAAAAGAAGTGCATATTTTATAGATAAATATTTGTTGAGACGCTAGAAAACGGGATATGTTATACTGCATATACTATGTTACTTCCGCGGTTTTCTCTTTGGCATTTAAACAATTTCTTTCGATGTAAATCATCTCTCACTCGCTCTCAGACACATCCATCAGCTTATATAACTGGCATTTCATCAATTGCGATTACTGAAGTTGATAATTACCAGCCTTTCAAAATATATTTCTAAAATTGTTGTATCAGCTTGAGTTGTAAGAATATAAAGATGTTTTTTTTTTTATATATAATCCTTTTGTTTCTATCAACAGTTTCGGAATTCAAAGAAGTGTTAATTCATCTACTCTTTTCTCCTTACAAACACGACCTAGCTTATACAAAATATTTTATGATTTTCTCACATTTGAAGCAATGAATGTATTTTCTTTCATAAGTAAATATATATCTAATAAAGCTGATAAACATAGGGTGTTGTAATTGAGAAAAAATACTCGGGAGTTTATGGGGAATAATTTAGGCTGTCATGCATACAAGGGCGTCACTTAGGTAGAATTGTCCTCCACAGGAATCGAAGAAAGATTTTAATGTACTGGGACAAATGCTCAACTGGTACTTAGTTTATTGACGACAAGCGGATGAATGGCAAAGTCGACTTCAGCGGAACTTGAACTCAAAACCGAATGATGGTCGAAATCACGCAAAGCACATACAATGTTTTAATAGTTCTGCCAACTCACCGCCTTAATTAGGATGATGATTTTGATGTTGATGATGTTGATGATGATAATTATTAATAACGCGCGTGACAGAATCTTCATGAACGCCATTTTCAATCGTATACTTGGCGTCATTTTCTTTAATCCTATTATTTTAAATATTTTATAATATTTTTGACTCGACATGCTGCTAAATTGTACTTCTGGTCAATTGTCATAATGGCACAATGTTTAATATTCATGTAAAAATTTAGGTACGTCAGGCTTTCTCTTGAATAATTAATTAGTTGCAGTAACAAAGTCGCAAATCAGCTGCTGTACCTTCAAAGCGTTTCTGTCTGGACTGAGAAATGTGCTGAGTATCCTTTAAAATATACTTTGAAAATGGTTTTCTTTCTAAGAAAGAAATTAGGTTCTTTGATTTATTATTTTTCTCGCGTGTCTCTTTTCTGTAATATTTTTTTTTGAATTTTTTCTGATTAAAATATCTTTATCTTTTGGCAGACATTGTAGTTATAGATAAAAATGTCTTAACTGCAGTAGCCTAAAGTTTGAAAAATATGAATTATATTGAATCGCAAGGAACTTACTTCGTGATTTACGACACTTTGATAAAGGCACAACGCCTCTTTATCTATATTCTCATTCGAGATATCACAGTAAATGTTGATTAAGAGGTTCACAACAGATGTTTTGACAGTTTTTCAGCACAAATATTTATTAATTTCCAAGAAATACAAAATTATATCCTCCTTCAAGGTAGGGTTCTGTGAATTGAAGCTGTTGTTGTAGAATTCCAGACATTTCGTGGTAGACCTATGGATGTTAAACAAACCAGGTTTTCTGTCACCGCTTCCTTCACCTCTGCTTTCAACTTACGGACCAACCAAAAGTCAGAGGCAAGGTCGGCAGGATGAGGAACGATGTTTTTGCCAATCTCTACCAAGCACCTGTTTACTGGGATGGAATTGTGGACTAGTCCATGTTAGTAGTGATCTGGCCTTTTGCAACGTAAATCTTCCTGAACACCCAGATTACCTACACACAGTACACCTTGCTGGCCATAGATAGAACAGAGGGATTCAAGTCCTTTCGATAAACGTAATCATTAAGAGTTTTCTGTCTTACATGCTTTGGTTGCTCGCGTCTTCCAACGAAAACGAGATGTTCGGCTCACATACGAATATCCATAATCAGTTCAGAGCATTTCATAAGGTTCTATAGCATTTTTGCCTACTGTAACACAAATTTTATTGCATAACAAACTTCTAAATTTTCTTCAGGTATCGACAGCATTCTGAAAACCAGTCAGCTGTGGTAAACAGTTATCAGTAGAGTGTGTTAAATGTGCTATTTATAGTCATTTCCGTAAATCCGGAATAACGGTAGGCTATTGTTATGTCTCAAGCTACTGCTATCTAGCACCTTCGGATGATCTCTACTCAACCGCTACACGGCGGCTACTCAACAGCCAGTCCACCGTCAGTCAACTCCTACCACGGTCAGACAACCTCTATGTATATGTCTTGGGCGAGCCTACTTCTTCGCTTGTGGGCGTTGACACAACAGCCATCGTATTTGATGTATAGTAATGTAGTAGTAGAATTATCATCTACAGTAATCCAAACGCCAACTCAATTAGAAAGTCTACTGGAATGTCCCAAGTAATTATAACTTATGCAAATGCTCGTACGTGAATTCATACTGTTGACTATAAGAAAACACTGGGTGGAAAATATTTCATTTAAAACTATGCCACACGCACGTATTAAAACTTAATCAATACCCTTCCCCAATCAATGGTTTTATTTAAAAAATTCGGATCTTTTTTAAAACGGGGGCCACATTTTTCATTAATGTTTTACATAGTGTTTTTGGTACCGAAAGACTTTCAAACTTCGTATACTTATCTATTTTGTGTTATAGAACAGAAAAATATTTTTGTATTCGAATCTATTTCATGTAAAAAATTGTCTTATTTCGATAATTTCAACCAATCACTGACGTCCATTCAGCCGATATACATTAAGTGCCGACTACATAAACAAACGATTCTTCGTTTTATTTGCTTTTTTTCATTTTAAATTTGCTTTAACCCTAACCCTAACTCTAACCCTAACTCTAACCCTAGGGTTAGGGTTAGGGTTAGAGTTAGGGTTAGGGTTAGAGTTAGGATTAGGGTTGGGGTTAATTGTTTCAGAATCGTTTGTTTATGTAGTCGGCACTTAATGTATATCGGCTGAATGGACGTCAGTGATTGGTTGAAATTACAGAAATACGACAACTTTAACATGGAATAATTTATGGATTTCTTTTTTTTTTAAGAAGACTAAGAGAAAAAGATGTTTTATATGACACATTCTACCAGTGTTCCAAGTTTCAAAGTGTTTCGTTAATGAAAAATGTGGCCCCCGTTTTAAAAAAGATCCAAAAATTCCCGGAAAGTTATAATTTGAAAATTTAACGAAACATTTAACGAAAACTTTAAAATCATGAAGTCTTTGATATTTGGGGGCATTAAATCTAATGACTGGTGTCCATTTCTTTGAGTGAACATTGTTTATTGCTTATAACTGTAAATAGCCTCTTCTTAACTTACTTTTCGGATTATATACAACTGATTTCTCCATTTAGACTATTTGACAAAACAGTATTTTGTTTCATAAAACTCTATTTTCCTGGCAGTTATATATATTTGTGAAATTTGGCGTTTCTCCGAGGAGCATGTCTACTAAATTTCCATAGCGATGTTGTCATAAGTGTTTTAGTTTCTTGTTAGTATTAAATTTATAAACAGTCCCATACCATTGCAGCTTGTATATTTTTCTGTAAATCAATTACGTGTATCTGTGAATCTCTCTCTTCCCTTCTCTCTTTCTCTCTCTCTATCTCGCTCGCTTACTCACACATGCGCTCTGTATGTATGCGCATGTGTTGTGTACGATGTGAGCGTACGTGTGTGTATATGTGTCTGTATATGTGTGTGTTTGTGTGTGAGTTCGCATGTGTGTGTGCAGTAAGACATTACGGTTATAAAAATCTATTGTCGCCCATAAGACTCTTTCCAAACATATACTGCGATTTTACGTTGTAACAGTCAGAGAAATCTACTGCAGATATAAAGATCTGATTATATACAATTTATATATCATCTCCCGTGCAGAAACGAATTTTATTACATCCACTCGATGGCTGGCTAACCATATGTTCAATGCTGTGAGACTGCAAGTCCGCTACCTTCTGAACATTGGGATCACTGATCACATAGGATAAAGAACAATCAATACAGCCTTTAAGTCTACTTGCGCAAGTTCCTATAATTTAATTACAACTGCTCTGTTGCTCCAAGAATATTCTTCTATACGCTATGTACAACAGAATAGACTGAATACTGTGATATACATACATACATACATATATACATATATATATATATATATATATATATATATATATATATATATATATGAGTGTATGTATGTATTCACCATGGTAGACCGCTGAAAAACACAAGTTTTTTTTTATTCTTTGTTTATTTACTCTTATTCCTTTCTGTTAAAGAGCGTAGGCTCTAAAGCTTAAAGACTATTTTCATTTTCTCGAATGTCAAACCAATACACTTCCTTGTTGTTCATACACCTGTTTTCGTCTTTTGATTTCCTATAAATTTCTACTATATATATATATATATATATATATATATATATATATATATACATATATATATATATATATATCAGAGCTTGCGTATTTTTATAAAGTTCACATATTTTGTTGTATAATTCAAGTTTCATTCTATCTTATATAAACCACCGTCAAATATATATATATATATATATATATATATATATATATATATATATATGTTCATATGTATATGTATGTATATATAAACATACTTACATCCATATATACGGCAGGACGGAGTGTGTGTATGAGAGAGAGAGAGAGAGACATACACCAAGAAAGAGATTGACAAAGGGAGAGAGAGAGGTACATTAGGGACACAGTGCAGATGAAATCGCAATTTGCTATCTAATTTTTATGTCTGAATTAATAATCATAGCTTTTAAATTAGAAACCCTGTAAGAATATTATCTAAGGATTTAGATAATTAATGTAGAAGACATAAAAGTGAACGAATTGGACAAGTGATAAGGGATACTTGCATGTATTCCTTTAAATATATTTTCAGTTATAATAGAAAGGAGAGATAAGGAATAAATAATTACATGTATACGCCGGTCTATAGCCTTGTTAGAAAATGTTTACATTATCACAAATTGAAATTCGTATCCACAGGTACAGTAGCACACACACACACATACACACACATACACACACACACACACACACACACACACACACACACACACACACACACACACAAACATGTATATATATATATAACTATATATGTATGTATTGTTTGCTCTTTCATCAACTTGTCATATAGCATTCACAGCGATGCATCCATACAAGCACGTATGAGTATTTGTATTGGTGCCTGTATGGAGCGCGCAGGCCTTTTGTCATCCCTTTCAGAATCCCAACTTATGTAGATATTTCAGACGAGTACTCATGGAAAGTTCATTATTGAACGACTTAATGCGTCACAGTGGTATAAGGACAGAGCACATTAACAATGATAGGCGTTAGAAAAACGAGTAGAAAGTTATGCAAATATAAATGGAAACACTTCAATGTATACCATTTAGGGGTTTTATCATGTTTACCCACCACGCGATCTCAGATTGGGGTAGCCTTGATTTTAATTCCCTTGATTCACTCCTCCGTTTGAAGGTTAGTGTACCATCATTAGTCGTCTCACGAAAATTAA
>NC_142948.1:10251083-10258583 GCF_046866305.1 Octopus bimaculoides | reverse complement strand
TGTATTACTTCATTTTTATAATGACAGATATTTTATAATGTACAGACAATTAATTTTCTAATTTTCTTTCCATAACATTTATAAAACACATTATCCATAGACATCTTTAGAAACGCAGATTTTCTAATTGTATATTTAGTAAACATCACTAAATACGTTTGCATTTCTATTTGCGATTAACTCTGTATAATTCTAGAATCTGTTTTTTTTTTCTCTTCTTGAGGAGATCGAATACATTTGTGAAAATGTGTTGTTCGATACGCATATTTAAAAAAAAATTTTTTTTTGCAATCAAAACCAAGCTCTTAAATGTCTGAGCTGTAATATCGGATATACTGATGGCTTAATTTAGTTTATTAAATATCTCTATGTTCGTCAAATGTCGCTTTTAAATTAATCTTGATTCCAAATTCTGTCACAAGGCTACCAATTTCGGGGGAGGTGGAGACTCGAACTCACATCCAAGTGTTCAACTGGTACATAAGTTATCGACCCCGAAAGGATAAAAGGCAAAACTTGACCTCGGCGGAATTTGAACTCAGAACATAAAGATTAAGGAAATGCCACGAGTAATGCCAAGTAATATTATTAGGTTTTATTAATCGGCGAACTAGTTCAATCTTTGGATTGTCAAAGAAATATCAATATTCCGATTGCTTACGATCTAAGTTCAGATCTCATCTTCAGCTGTTTTAACTTCCATTCTGTATTGGTCGGTAAAATACACTTACAACATAGGACATCCACTAAACTTATGATGTAGCTAACTTACTGACAATAGGAACATCACAATATGCTTTCTAATTTTTCTAGAAACGCAGAATACCGAGAAAATGCATTCCGGCATGTTTCCCATCCTTTGCCTTCTAATTTCAAACCTTGCCAATATTACCAACATTTTCCCAGTCAATAATTATGTCTATTATAGACACAAGGCATGAACATTTGCGGGAGGTGGGCTGGTACTTATTTAATTGACTACAAAAGGATGAAAGGCAAAGCATATGTCGGCTGCACTTGAACTCAGAACCTAAAAATAGCTGTGTCCCAGTCAATAATAAAAGCCTATTACATTCTACAAAATGCAAGCCTTGCAGTTATATTAGAAATGAATCATTTATTTTCTCGTGGACATTAGAAATGTTTTTACATTTCTTCTATTCTATTTGCAGCTACAGTATATATCGATTGATTTGAACTCTATCGGCAGACCTTTACTTCCAGACGGTCTATATTGACCTAATAAGAAACCTAAAATCATTAAAAAAAATTCTAATGTAACTGTTATTCATGAGTGATGAGGCTGCGATAAACGCCAACTGTCATGATCCAAAAGCTTCCGACAGATTTGATATCTTGAAGTCATACAACTTGAATAGGAATTATATGTCATATTTTGCTTTTAGTCAGAAATATCTAATATGCATTATATTCCGAACGAATTGCCCCGCTTTATGTTCAGTGACAGAAATTGAAAACTAAGTAAAAGCGATTGATATGCAGAACGTCTAAAGCGCTGTTCGTAACAGACTGTATAAAACAAGGAATTGTATTTTGGTCTTACGTTCGAATGGCATCACTGGTGGCATTGTATTTGATTTATCTGACTTAAATAAAACACAGTCTCAGTGCAGTAATGGTCTGATACTCTATTTGATTTGAAGCAGATAAATAGGCGGAGAGAAAAGTGTCTATAAATATCTCCCAAGGCCTCAGGAACTGACGTGAGTGATCAGTACAATATTCTTGCATAACAGTATACTTTCTGTTTCCGCAGAAAGGCAACACAGCAGAATACACCGGTTTTAATGGATTAAGAGTTTAAGGCTACTATCAAAGCAAAGAATACAAATAACGGAAACAAACAAAGAAGCAGTTCCGTCTGAGCTCTACATATTCTGCCACTCGACCGTCTTACAGAGGTAAGTTTCTATAAACCAAGGAATGTTTTGGAACAAATTGATCTTGAGAATTGAGTTCAGTATTAACGGTGTGAGATTAGATAAGGCAGGAATTTTATTTAATGCTTAACTTCTCTGACACTCCGCTTCTTTACCCTGAAATATAGAGTTAATGTACGTATTTGAAATAGTAAGATATTTTCATACATATATGTTTATTGTTTCTCTCTACTAAGCAACAGATCATGCTTCCATTTTCTTTACAAAATATTTTTATTTTAAGTACGAAGCTCTTGGAATGTAGTTGATATTGATCAGCTTAAAACTTTATTCAAATTCTGTACTTGAACGTCAAACAATTTTTAATGCGTTACTATGCACATGAATCAACTTATATATAATAATTATAATACCATAATACATTTAAGTAATTCGTTCACTTTATGTATTATTAGACAATATAAAGTTTACAGCAACAGTCAATGAAATACACATACATATAGAAAACTAGAAGCAAAATACATTAACATGACTATATGCATAAACTATAATACTGATTTACTGTAGTTCATTTTAACGACATGTCAAAGCTTTTAAATAAATGTTCCAAGATTAAATTTATTTAAAATAATTAATTTTTCAATGTTTCAAAAAAAAATGAGAAGTATGATTTTTAGGAGTAAATATAAATTAAAAATACGGTATTCATACTTCAAAGAATATTTACATTTACATAAACAAATTATTTTGCATGAATATAACTATATCACAATGTATACACATGTATGTTTATGTATGTAACATTTTCCTTTGAAAATTGATTGAACACGTTCCGGAACACAAAGATGAAACATGGCAAACTGATTTAGTACATAATACGAGGATTACTTTATAATGATTCAGGTAATGTTAAAACTAGAGAAACTTGGTACAGTGTAGACGTCAAAGTAGATTGTCGTTTAATGACAGTATGTAACTATTAGAGACAACGTTCCGTTGGTAAATCGGAATGATATGGGTGTGTCGTATAACGTGATCTACAGCTGATTTAGCAAGCATTAGAAGGCACAATATGTTGTAAAATCAGAGATATTGTCCTTCCTTGTTTAGCAATGAGCTGGTGGTGATAGAAGGCAATGAGAGTCAATGTCGTTGATTCACTGACCGTTCATAGTTTTGACTTTTTTATAAAAACAGTATACACATCAACTACTACTTTAACCAACTTAGGATTGGCAGTTTTATTAAAACATATCTTTGATGCAGTAAAAATTGATAACTTCTAATTTAGAAGTATATATATATTTGTGAGTGTGTGTGTGTGTGTATACATTGGGTGCAAATAGATTATTTATAGTCTAATAAAGGGGCATATAAGCACTCAACAGAAAAAAAAAGAATTGTTTCCTATCCGCGTGAAAGTCGAACTCGCATCCCTTTGTTAACGCGACTAAGTGTGTTACCTTTACCATAGCTTATATTCCCCTTATTACACTAATTTCCTTAGACATTGTACGCTGATAGCTATTAGTTTTAAGCTTAAATACCATTATTATTATTTATAGGATTGTAAACTCGGCGCCGTATAAAATAAAACCAATTGCGCCGAAAGTATATACAACGTTTCATTACATAAAGCAAACACGAACTACTATGGTTCTTAAATATGAGAGGAAGGGGGCGGCTGATTGGGTGGTGTAAAGGTAACACATTTACTCGAGTTAATAAAGAAATTTGGGTTCGACTCCCACGCGGATAAGAAATACTTTTTTTCTGCCGAGGGCTTACATGCTCCTTTATTAGATTATATGCCTTAGTCATTGCACGATCATGGCCATGTGCTTGAAGCTTACATAAAAATACCATATGTATGTGTATATATATATATATATATATATATATATGCACACACACACACATACTTACATACATATATATGAATGAATAGACCCAAATATTACATTTCTGGTCACATCTATTCACAATTAAGTATATTTCTGTAAACAACTATTTATGTGTATAAGTATGTGTATATACGTATGTATGTTTATGTGTATGCATGTATTTATGTACATGTGTCTGTTTAGGTGTTGAGGTAAATAATTGAACATACAGCGTACAAAGACTATTAAATTACTGCAAGTTTTCTTTTTATTTGTCTCAAGGCGCCTTACACTCGTTCTGAGACACGATAATTATAAAATATCTAATATATTTAATATATATAAATATTTAATATATGTTTTCATATTATATCTTTTTAATGTTTCGGGGTCATATTTTGCAGACAGTAATTTCAACTTTCCATCCCTATCGAATCGATCAAATAATTACCTGTTAATAAAATGGGCTCATCTCAATCAACAATGAACATCGTCAAGCACAACTGGCTCTGTGCCCAAAGCAGAATTCAATAATGATGTATTCAGTGGCTTATAGAGTAGTTATGATCACAACTGTTTTTATTGATGAATATAGAGATAGTAATCATAAATGAAAAAGGTTAATTTAATCCCAAATTGAATTACCAAGTAAATGAGCAAAAAAGAAAAACAATTCAAATTTAGGAGATTAATGAAACATTTAAAGGGAAAATTATTTTTGCTTACGCATACAGAAAAAACATGTACGTACACATAGCACTGTAAGGGGCTGAATATGATATAGATGTGCGCGTGTATGTGCGTGTGTCTGTGAGTGTGTGTTTTTGTAATTGTGTGTGTGTGTATGTATGTATATAAACACCTACATATATTTACAATGCACGAAAGAAAACATGCACGCAGACGTATAGCGATATACGAAAATGTGTGTATACATATAGACCTATGTATGGATATATATGTACATATAAATAGAACAGATACTCACACATATACAACATACAACACACACTCACTCATACAAATATATAAGTGTACGCGCGTGTATGTGTGTATGAAAATATGTATGTGCATATATAGAGATCCTACTGGAAGAACATATTTAGGAAAAATGAATATACGTCTTTCTCTAAGATGTTTAGTAGAGAATTCGGCAAAATTTATAATGCGGAAAAAATATTCTGCAGTAATCTAAAGCATCGATAAAATAATATCATTTACTGAAGTGTAATTAAAGCAACCGCTTTTTCAGTCATATTCAATTATACATGAACACTATTACATTATCTTTACGAACATTTGAGGTGCTTATATTTCTAGTTGTAAAAATGCTTTAGAGCCATGTCGTTTAAGCAAACTCGCTGAGCAAGTAGACGATGCAATCATGTAACATTTCATTCTGCCAAAATCCCACGTATATCTGCTGCGCACTTTCTCCTTGCAAAAATCTCGACAGAGAAGCGAGTGTGTATGTGTGTGCGCGTTTCTCTCTCTCTCTCTCTCTCTCTCTGTTCGTTTCTCTGTGTGTGCATGTGTATTTTTACCCGTGTGTATACATACATATACATAGTGTAGGAAAAATCTGTTACAGTCTGTCCAAATAACGAATCTTTGGGCCGCTAACACAAGCGCAACACAGGATGAAATGCCAGATATACGCGAAGATGTATGCATTGTATGTATTTATATATGTATGTATTTATGTATGTATGTATGTATGTATCTATGAATCTGTGTATCTATATATTTATGTATGCAGGCGAAATAAATCAGATAATGCAGGGTGCGTATATGAAGGCTTACTCATATTAAGCATAACCGGTATCACGTTTGTACAATCTTTAGAAGCTTTGAGGAACATTGAGTAGCGTTATAATCTTTTTTTTCGGTGTTGACCTTGGTTCCGAAAGATCATTTGATTTTGTATGGAACGTATGGCTCAGATTGCTATCAAGTTAATGTACAGAGACTGGCCACTTGATGAGATAAGGGAATTTCGATCACGTCTCTCCTATATCCGTATAGTTAAGTAGCTTGGGGGAATGGGGTTAGGAAGTGAATAATACTTAAATCCTGCAAGGTTGAAAGCAAAGTCGACCTCAATGGATATTCAATTTCAACGTCGCCAAGCATTTTGTCCTGTATTAACGATTGCTCGACCTCGCCACGTTGATCGATGAAAATTTTAAATTTTGACCCAAGTCAGCACATCCAGCGGACGAGTAAGTTGATTACATCGACTCCAGTGTTCAACTGGTACTTATGTAAATCGACATCAAAATGATGAGAAATGGGGTCGACCTTGGCGGAACTTGAACTCAGAATGAAATGACCGACAAGACACCTGTAATATTTTATTAATAATCCTTTCTAATATAGGCACAAGGCCTGAAATGTTTGTATGATGGATGGTCGTTTACATTAACATCCGTGTTTAACTGGTACTTATTTTATGGACCCGGAAATTATGAAAAGCAAAGTCAAGCCCGACTGAATTGGAACTTAGAACGTAAAGACGGGCGAAATGCCGCTAAGCATTTTGTCCGGCATAATACGACTCTGCCTGTTCGTGACCTTAAATAGTTTATTAATTATAATATTTTATACTCTAGGCACAAGGCGCGATAATTTGGGGGAGGGGGCAGTCGATTAGATCGACCCCAGTACACAATTCGCACTTAATTTTTCGACCCTGAAAGGATCAAAGGCAAAGTTGACCGAAGCGCAATTTGAAACCAGAAGGTAAAGACAGACGGAATGCCGCTAAGCATTTACTCCGGCATACTAACGTTTCTGCCACCTCACCGCTTAGTTTATTAAAAATAATGATAATATAAGGAAGGAAGTCATAACTGGTGCATTTTACTCGTAATTTACTCGCAAAACCGTTACCTTGTAAGAGAAGACGTGATTCATTAAGTGTTTCACATTGTGAGGCATTCTAGCAAGTTATATGAACAATCTTACATAAAAGAAATTGTACTTAGGTAGATGAAGTTTGTGTGAGGAAATACATGTTCATATATAACTCAAGTTTCTTTCCTTTCTATCTCGTTTGAATAACATGATGGTAATACTGTCTTGCATCAAGAGAGTCTAAGCAGACGACACATTCAAATACTACGTTGTTTCTATTGAAGCATACGAGATAGTTTATAACAACATTTTTCGTCATCTAATCAAGAGCAAAAGCAATCCTGATGTCTAAGATATACTGATTAATGTCTCAATGAAGATGTTGCAGTATCAAGCGATCTATTTTTTTTTCTTTCATTATTATTATTATAACTTTTGATTTGTTTGGTTTTTTCAACAATTGTCTTTCCACAGTCGAGATAAGGAAGATAATATTGACGTGAAAATAATGCGATTATGCTACTTTTTCATCAACACACACGCACACACACACAAATTCATATATATATATATATATATATATATATATATATACATATGTGTATATATGCATTCATATATACAATTATACCGATATATGTATGTATGTATGTATATATATATATATATATATGTGTGTGTGTGTGTGTGTGTTTGTGTGTAGATAGATATACATATATATTCATCTTCATTATAAGTATGTAAGTATACACACACAGAAACACACACGCACGTACACAAATACATGTAGATATAAATATATATATATATATATATATACATACATATAAACACACACACATATATACATATTTATATTA
>NC_142948.1:10218583-10246083 GCF_046866305.1 Octopus bimaculoides | reverse complement strand
GGTATACATAGCTGATGAAACACACTGATGTAGGAGCATATGTGCTCACCTATCAAATGATATCCATCGCTTGGTATTGTGTGACTGCCCATATTACTTCCAGGCAATTTGCAGAGCGTGTTTCTTTCGAGTAGTAAGGTGGTAAACTTGCCGAAGTATTAGCGTGCTGGACAAAATACATTCTTTTATTCGCATGTTCAAAAGCCACCGAGTTCGTCTGTACCTTCCTTCACTCGAAATCGATAAATTTAGGGAAATATAAAGTACTTTGTTCGACATTACGTTATCAGTTTTGTGACTTTGTTACCAGTGACTATATCCCATTAATAGATACACTCATAATTTATACACACGCAGGCACAGATACTCGCTCGCGAGCGTGTGTGTGACTGTGTACGTAAGCACATCATAATTGTATTGCCATTGAAACATGGCTGTCAAGTAGTCCAATCTCCTTTGCTATATGCACGTATCTGTCATTTCCCTAATGTCGTAAAACGTATCATTGTTGATTACCAACGCATTTATATCATGTATTTGATTTATATCCTCTCAGGAAATCCATCATACATGCTCATTTCGGGGAAAGAAAAAAATAATGTACAATTCTTTCTACAGGCTTACCACGCGTTGCAAACTAAAACTAAAACAGAACAGTAAAACACTACATCAAAGAAAATTTTGTAGAAAACTGTGTATATACACAACAGATTAATCTAAATATATTTGTTTCACCTTTGCCATTCTCTACTTCCATCCACACTTAAAGGGGAAAAATTATTTTGCTCTATCTGTAAGTATGTGGTATTATGAATATCAGTTTTGATTTTTATATTTCGCTATCTCTCCTGTTTTATAGAAATATTTTATTGTACATGCTTATTTCCTTTCTTCCTTACGCTTATTTTACATTAGAATTCTCCCCCTTTTAGTAATACAACCGCCATCTCTCTCTTTCTCCCTCTCGCTCTCTCTCTCTCTTCCTCTCTCTCTCTCTCTCCCTCTCTCTCTAAGTATCAAATTAGGCTCTAATATAGATGTACTTCTTTGATCATTCATGATTTTACTTTCTTTTGTCTAACTAAAAATGTCTATGTGAAAAGTACCCAATAAGCATAGACGTGGCTGTGTGGTAAGTGGCTGGCTTCTCAGCTACAGGGTTCTGGGTCCCGCGTAGACAATTGAGCAAGTATTCTCTACTTTGGTTTCAGGCTGACCACAGCCTTATGAGTGGATTTGGTAAACGGAAACGGTACGAAACGCGTCGTACATATGTATGTGCGTGTGTGTGCTTGTTTTTGTGTCGGTGATTGTCCCCACCCAACCTCTTGACAATCGGTTCTTGTATGCTTTCGTCGCCATAACTTAGCCGCTCTGCAAAAGAGACCAATAGAATAAGTGCTAGGCTTTAAAAATAAATAAATCTAAGAATCGGTGTTCCAGTGTGTCCACAGTCTAATAACTAAAACAAATAAAATGTAACAGACAAACAATTCTCAAATATTTCATTTACACAGGAACATTATGTGCACGTTAGACTCTCTCGAAAAAACAACTGATGATTACACTATTCAAATTACAGCATTAGAGGGGTTCAATATTTGAAAATATATTTTAGGTACGGTCACCTTATGTGTACCTTTAATAGTAGGTGACCTTTATCTGGTTTGAGCAATCGGCAAAAATGAAACATAAATATAACAACGGAGCACACGTTTTAGTTTCATTCGATTAAACGTTACATTTCAGAACTTTTGATTTTCTTCCCTCGTAATTTTGTATTTTGCTACAAAATTTTCATTCGAACTCATTTTCTCTTGGTTCCTCTTACTATAGACAATATGCTAAGATCTGAATTCTTACTGTCTTCTCTTTTTGTCTCTTCGTTGTTTCCTCAATTTATTTCCTCTGCGTACTTTTTCTTTTATTTCTCTTGTATTTCCCTTGATTAGAATAAAATGCAAATACGTTACTAAATTTCTGATTTGATTAATTTTTCCTTTTACTCTTCGACGTTTTAGTTCCTTTTCTATTCGAAAGTTGAATCGTTTTGTTAAAACTTTCTTATATTTCGATTACTGTTTTCTTTTTTACCTTAGATTTCGGTTAGTTCTTCTGTAATATCTCTTATTTGTTTCTTAACTATGTTTTATTTCTTTGTTAATTTCCAAAATTGTCCTTATTCTTTCTATTATTATCTATCACTTTTCTTTAGTCTTATTAAAATATATTCACACACATTCCCTTACCTCTTCTCCTCGCGAACGCTCTACTTCCCTTACTCTAACACGCTTCTCTTTTTTTCTTTGTCTCCCTTTCAATGGTTCTACTTCATCTGTGTTTGCCACTCACTCACTCGGTCTCTCACAATTTTTCTTTCTCTCTTCCTCTCTTACGATCGCTTGCTTGCATTTTCTTATATTTTTTTACTCAGTGTAATTTCGCACAAATACTCAGTCGCTCCTTTTTGCTTTACTATCTAGTGTAATTACATGCGACTTCCTATATGGTCCACATATTTCTTTTAGACTACTTATTCGTGTTTATTTCTTTAATCCTCTTTCCTTTCAGTAGATAAGCGAACAAACAAGAAAAGCAACGAAAACGACAAGAACAGACAAAACAAACAAAACATCCGCAAAAGAAAAGGACCTCCTTAATCCTTTCCTCAATAATGTTTATCGATAGGAGCAAAGTTCAAGTCCTGATTACATAGCGATGTCTGCAGAGAAAAAAAAAAAGATAATAAAAGGAAAACACACATAATAGGTAGGGCGATATAACAGAATCAGATTTTCAATCATTGAAATAGAACGCATGTTTCTATGTTGTCTCCAATCTCCAATTCGTTGCTTGTACTGTTTAAATCAACGATAGATCGATATTTGCAACTGTTCATACAATCACGTTAAATGAATGGTTGTAAACACCGAGCTATTATTGATGCAATATTAATGGATATTCTTATTTTTGTTTGAAGTATCACACAGAGGGGAAAAATCTCGGGAGCCGCTATGGAGCGAATTATCAGCCCATAACAGATGGATATATATGCGTGTCATATATATATATATATATATATATATATATATATATATATAATGTATATATATATGAATATTTACAAACACATATACATCTATGAATGCACACAACTGCCAACGCGAAATTATGTACATATATATGTACATGTATAAGCACGCGTTTGGTTTGAATATTTATATCCACACACATGCATATATATATATATATATATATATATATATATATATATATATATATATATATATATATGCGATCGTATATAGGTACATATAGATAGAAAGACAGATATGAGTACAATTATCTAGGTAGCCGCCTGAGCAAATTGAATTAGCGAGAACAACATCATCTTTATACAGAAATTTGTTACTTAAAGTAGTAGATTAAAACAACCAATATTGTCCTTGATGCAAAAATATTCTTCTTCCGCAGCTGAAGCATCTAGCCTCAAGGCTGAACTCCACAGTGTGGACAGGGAGCTAAATTATGTTATCAATCTCAAAACACATTGAACAGCATACTAGTCAAAGTAGAACTTGGACCGACATGGGTAGTCACTAAATCATTTAGCAGAACGAGATAGGTGACGACTTATTGTACAGTGTGCGTGTTAATATTATTGGCGAAAATCATAAGAAAACTTACTCTCCACACGAATTCACATCACCAAAATTGCAGACCACATGCGAAAATTGCATATGTATGTGTATATATATATATATATATATATATATATATATATATATATATATATATACGCAATAATAATAAATGATAAAATTAATTAATTGATAATTTTACCAAGTAATTCGGTATGTTAAAATAACTTTTGTCGTATAACCTTATACACAATTCTATTATTATAAGCATAATTATAATTACGGTTCAGCAAATTATTAATTATTAATTGATTAATTAATTTGACCCTTTATTTTTATTGAAGATATAATTCACTCCCTGGTAGTAAACTGCAGTTTTTGCGGGACTACTCGTAACACACGAACGTGATTGGGGAAGAATGCGAGTCCTCACTCGTCCGTATAAATTCGGAAGTGCTGTTTCTTGGATATTAGCTATTCGATATCGCTTGATCGAAAACGTATTCAATTATTAGTACTCTTAAATTCAAAATTGAAATACTACACTGAAGACGGAAATAAGTGATTAAAAATTAAATTTTACATCTCTTTAATCCAGAAACGCGTATGTAGTTGATCAAAGCCGGGTGGATTCGTTATTTTTTCTCTTTACCTACGTGAATAGAGAGCATTGCTGTCTGGAAGATGTCTTATGGTAGAGGGATAGTATTTAACTGCTATTTCTAAATTTCGGTATAAGGTGAAGCAATTTGCTTATAATTATGCTTATAATTATAGAATTTTGTATATATATGTAGTAACAGCCTTGAAATGTTTCTGCGAAATTCATAATGTCAGAGAACCAAAGCAGCATTGTATGCAGTGTGCTAATTAATACGATTAAACACAAAATATTAACACACACACACTAACATGCTCACACACACCTATATACATACATATATATATATATATATGTGTGTGTGTGTGTGTGTGTGTGTGTGTGTGTGTGTGTGTACCGTATATGCATATACATATATATGTGCGTGTATATATGTATGCGTGTGTATGTATGAATGGATGCACGTAAGTGTGTATATATGTACTGGTAAAGATGATAGTTGCAATAATAATAATGAGGAGAATTGTTGTTATAATGACAGTAGAGCAACACCAACAACAAAACGGCAATTATACTCGTATAATTACATTAACTATCAAAGTGCAAATATACATGATATTAAGCGCATGCACACATCCACACAAACTCATACATTAGCAACGTAGATGCACATCACACATTTGAAAACGGACGCATTTCTGTATTACAGTCTCCCTTTAGATGTGCCTATATGTCTGGTGTGTTTATTATATATGTACATACACATATATATGTACACAGTCACACACGCACCACACACACACACACACACACACACACACACACACACACACACACACACACACACACACACACACACACACACACACACACACACACATATATATGTATGTACCTTTATCTTACACATGTGTATATATATATGTGTGTATATATTTATGGATATATACATACACACACACATATATATATGTAAACATATAAATAAATGACACACACACACACACACACACACACACACACACACACACACACACACACACACACACATGTGTATAGATGTGTGTGTAAATATATAAGTGCGTATGCATACATACATATATCGATATATACATATAGGAAAGTGGAAGTGAGGTGAAGGCGAGGAGATAAATCAGTGAGCTGTCGTTAATTCCGATTGTCAGATGATAAACAGTAAGCAATTAAAAAAAAATCACTAATTGCATACAGAGTAATTTACTGTCCAATTCTGATAACATCTGTGGAATTGATGTAACACAGGAATATTTTTTCTAGTAGCTGGCCAAAATATGGTGGGCGGTAGATCGCTGAAAGATTGTGTACGTGAGATAGTGACTATTCTCAAGTCATATTGCAAAGTTGTTCGCAGTATTCGAGTGAAATGCAGATGGAAAGGAATGAAATACTTAGCAGTAAAAATAAGACAAATTCATGTGGTAAAATTAACGTGTCATTTTGTAACTAGGAAGTAAGTGATGTGACCTGCGTTGTGAAGAGTGCGTTGTTTGTTGCCTGCTTGCTTGCTTGATACTCTTGCTACATGAGGCTTGGGTTATTCTAAGTTAGAGGTCCCAGAGTCTTCGTTGTTTTAAGGACTAACCAGGTGCACATGATTTGGCCGTCTCTGCAACCTCGGTGATCTTGAGTTTCTGGAGACCCCACCCAACAGAATTACAGCTCGCCATCTAATGTGAGTCCTGCCATAGGGCCTCTTCCAATCCACAACTGCTGCATCGAATGAGAGTTAAGCTATGGTTGGATGATCTAACAGGAAATGGATAGTAAATGATAGATGAGAAAGTGATTAAAGTTGAATTACCTTATCAATAGGAAAAAGGTCGACTATTATATTTGTAGTGTGTGTGAACAATTTAATTGCTGTCTTTCATGTTTATTATAAAACGTGCTGAGTTGCCTTTCAGATATAATTAAATTGTCGTGGTAGGTGTATTTGATCTGTTTCTTGATTGCAGACTGGCTGCGTATTTTAAGCAGATGCAAAACTCGCGATCATTCATCAAAATATTTGCTTCGGGGGCAGTCTGAATATGAATATATCCATAAAAGATCAAATCGTCCTAGTAGGATATAAAAATCGTCTTCAGTCTGTTTGTTTGGCCATTAGTTATCTCAAAGATGCCAGAACATCAATTCATGTTGAAGCTTTGTCTTTTATTTACTTGCCGAGAGTCGAGCCTTCTTATCTTGCTATGGTTAATGTTAGCGCTAAACTGCTTAACTAGAGAAAAGGGCACAAATCTGAGACTAGTGGCGTTATCACCTACAATTGGTCAACATGTCGAATGTCGATATGAAGTCGAAATGCAATAATTGTGACTCACAATAGTCAACTGATAATTTAGTGGAAGTGGTTTTAATCCTAGGGTTCACTATAAAAAAAAAAAAGTTCTTTACGTACTGTTTTAAATCTGTCAAAATCATGCGTTCTTTTTATTACTGTTTTTTTTTTGCGAGATTTATTTTACAAAATGTGCTTTCATTTCTGAATTTCATGTAGATTTCTTGTTAGATGAAGAAAGGTCGCTGCACTCATCGATACAATGTTAGAATGTCATACGATAGCGATTAATGTTGAAAATTGTAACATAAAAATATGAAAGCTGTCGAATGAATGTAAAGTCTTGAAAACTGTATGAAAGCATTATATGTGTGTGTATGCATGTGTGCCTGCACGCGCGCGTACGTGTGTGCGTGGTTGGATTGTGTGTGTGTTCGTGTGTGTGTGTACGCATGTGTGTATACGTGTGTGTTTGTGTCTGTGTTTTGATAGGCGTGTTGGTGGGTGTTCGTGCATGCGTCTGCGTGCTCACTCACGTGTGTTTATCCCTGTACTAAAACATAATTTCTTAATCATCGCTAATCAGCGTGTGAATTCAAAGACTCCCAATGTATAAAAATGCAGATAAGATCGAACATTTGAAATCATATTTTGAAAAATGAAAACAAAAAATAAAATGATCGCGAGAAATGTTATATTACCATGTTTGTAAGGATATTGGAGAAAACTTTAACGCGCAAGAGAAAATGTCAAGGAAAATATGATTACAAACAGCAATAATTTATTAAACGCTGTATAAAAAAAAAAGCTCAGAAAATGATATTAGTGAAGTAGATAAAATGTGAAAATGCCATGAAATTTGCATAAATAAATTGGTGATATAGTAACTGACTTGTCAAATATTCTTAATTCTTTGACGAAATATCCCATTTTACTTTACAAATGAAAATTGATGACAAAGGTTTATTTGAAAGTCTTCCATTAACTTACCGTCTTTGAATTATGACAAATTATGCATGTCAAAAAATATTCGGAACACTTTTTTTCTTAAAGCTAAACACAATAAGAGCTAAACAAATGAGTCATTATACTCTGTGCTGATGACCTGTAAAAGACCGAGACGTGTATGTGGTCGACACGTGCTTTCAGTGCAGAACACTTCAACCTTATGAAAAAGAATTACCGAAAGAGATTATATTTTTAATTTCTTGAAGTAAAATGTTTGACTACCAATTCTCAAATGAGAGTGGAATCGTTTGCGCATTCCATGCGGGTTAATCTACGATTAGACAAAGTATGATTGAGTAGATTAGACTGCATTATGATTGTGTAAAGTAAAGAATAGAATGAATGTTAATTGTAGTTGTATTAAAAGTAGTAGTATTAGTGGTGGTGGTGGTGCTGCTGCTGCTGCTGCTGGTGCTGGTCGTAGTAGTAGTAGTGGTAGTAGTAGTGGTGGTGGTGGTAGTAGTAGTAGTGGTGGTGGTGGTGGTGGTAGTAGTAGTAGTAGTAGTAGCGGCAATAGTAATAGTAGTGGTGTTTGTGGTGGTGGTAGTAGTAGTAGAAGTAACTGAAGTATTTGCATAGCAGCAACAGTAAGCGCTAGTAGCAGTTGCATAGGCATTTATAATAATTTCCAATGTTGGCACAATGCCAGTAATTTCGCTGTAAAGTGGGATAAGTCAATTACATCGACCCCTCAGTGCTTGACTAGTACTTATTTTATCGACGCCGAAAGGATAAATGGCAAAGCCGACCTCGGCGGAAATTGAACTCAGAACGTAAAGGCGGGTGAAATACAGCTAAGCATTTTGCCAGACGTGGTAGCGAGTCTACTTGCTTACCGCATTAGTAATAGCAGTAAAGGCAGCAGATGCTAGAGCGGCGACACCAGTAGCATTAATCCTAGTAGCTGCAACACAAGCCACATAATGTACCAGTAGAAGTAGTAGTAGTAGTAGTAGTAGTAGTAGTAGTGGAGATCACGTATATGAACCGTCGTAAAGTAAGCGTTTAGGAGAAATTAAAAATATCAAATAAAGATTTAAACAGAGTAAAAGAAATCCAGGAAGAGCTGTCTCATATAAAGTAAAGAATTTGATGGCAGAAGAAATATGTGACACTAGGGAAGGTTGAACATACGCAATATTCTGATACATCTTTAGTGATGACAGGGGACTATCTACGTTTCTCTATATTCTGATTTCTATTTACTGCAATATTCATGCAAGGTTAGAGAAGTCGGTTGGAATATTGTAAATTATTGTAAAGTGATATGATGACAGAAAAAGCAAGTGGCAATAGCACAGGACCATGGATATTAAAGAAAAGCCGGAGTGAATTGAAGTAGTCAGAGAGATGTGAAAGCATGGATGTCACACGTTTCCAGCGCTAGCCATTTTAGGAATATATGTGTGGATATGTGGATATGTGTGGATATATATGTGTGGCTATGTGTATATATGTGTGGATATATATGTGTGGATATATATATGTATATATATATATATATATATATATATATATATATATATACATACATACACATACCTACCAGTATGTATATATATGTGTGTATGTGTATATACATGTATATGTGTCAATAAAGAGCGAGAAGGAACTTGGAATAGAAGAATAGACACAGAAAGACATGGTCAACGGAATACTATTGAATATCATAACAGAAGAGAATATATGAACAAGAATAAAGGAACTGGTTGGTATTATGATGTTAAGGTGTAACCACTGGAAGTGTGTTATTGTACGACTTCGCAAAAATAGGTTATTGTAGATAAGAGGGAATCACAATGGGAACCCACATTAGGTTTCTTGAAGTTTATTGTATTTTCAAAAGCAGTAAAGCACTGGAGATAAATGCCATTATTTTCTGAATATCTAGCTTCGAAAGAGCCGCAAGGTTGCAATCATCTATGTTCTTTAATCGTGACCTGTGCAATGCAGGTCTTAGATTTAGCCTGGAAAAGAATCAGTTTTAAGAGGTTGTATCTTGTACGATAACGGACAAAAATGTCTTCCTCACAGTCGGAAAATGATTGAATGTTTACGACTGCAAAATATACCGAGAATAAATTTGATGTAAATATATTCCACTGATTTGCAGTATTGTACACGGGATTCAGTTCAGAAATTCTTTCATTTCATTTGACGTAGACCTTCATACCGTTTAGCAGTTAAAGAATACAAGTCATCAAAGAGAAACTGGCACCAAAACTGATCCAAATTTCTCAAAGATATTTAGTTATAACAGTTAATGTGATAAACAAAGCGCTGCAGCAATTTTCTCGAGATTATCTCTGTGGTAGTGAACGGTTTAACTAATATCCAACTATTGCGTTACAAAGATATTCAGCAAGGAAATTCTGTGAAATTTACTCGAGTATAATTGGTCCATATACACTTTATTAATGAATTACGTATTTTATCTCTCAAGTGTCTACGCACCATTGATCCAATATTTAATCAGTTGTAGAGTCACGTTATACAGTCACAATGCTGGAGGTCTTCATAGTCTTAAATTTACTTTAAAAATCCTTCTCTCAAATCTCTGCAGTATCGCTTCTTCTCTCCGCCTAGCTGTCTCTCTCTCTGATTTTCTCACTCACTCAGTCACTCACACAACCCTCCCTCAACCACTCATTCACTCACTCACTCACTCAATCTTTCAAGTTTTATTTGCTGCTTACGAGTGTTCACTTTACAAGCGTTCTCCGAGAATGAATTAACTCATACATCAAGTCATTACTTCGTGGGTGGGAAGGTTGTTATTTGGCTCTGTGTGTGCTGAAAAGATCAGTCATGTTAGGCTGGAACAATGCGAGAATTTACATGGTAAACTATAGAACGAAAATATTATGAAATAAAAGCAAGTTATAATATCACCTTATTTTTGTCTTTTTTCGGTTATATGTAAGTATGTATATATATATATATATATATATATATATATATATATATATATATATATATATATATATGTAAGTATATATATATGTGGTCGCACCAGCTAATCCTGTCTCCTCTCATCACACACTACCAACTTTTGGATTCTACCTTCTTTCCTTCTGGATCTGGACTGTTTGATTCTGAACTTTATACCCTCCGGCTGCACCTCTCCTACCCACGGATTTACACTGGACCCATCCTCTGATTGGAAATCGCTTCAATATACCACGACGTCTAAAAAACTTTCGAACTTTTCCACTTTTGTAAACCTCCTTTATCATCCTTTTTTACCTTACTTTCCTTCACCTACCGTCTCTTCGTACTCTGGATGTTCCTAATCTGTCTTCTCTAATCTGCACCTATTACTTTGTATTCTTCTCCCTCCCTTTCTTTTCTCCTCTCCCTGTCACCCCATTTCTCCCTATTGTCCCATCTTCCTTTTTGCTTTGTTTTTTTCTCCCATCTCGCATATATTTTCTTCTCACAACCCCTTTTTCGTTTTTTCTCCTCATGCCTTTATTTTTTTTCCCCCACACCTGTTAAAAAAGTTTTTTTTCCAGTTTTTTTCCCCCCTTTTTTTTTTTTTTTTTTTTTTTTTTTTTTTTTCCTTTTTTCCTTTTTTCCACGTCCAATTTTCTCATCACGCTTGTTTTTTTTTTCCACCACACCTTTTGTAATTCTCCTTCCCACGTCTAATTTTCTTTTCTCTCTCGTTCCATCATGCCTGACTACAAATCTTTCCAACTCACTCTCCACAACCGCCTAAAACTATACCTCCGCACACTTCCCTCTCTATACTTTCAACCTACTATACGACTCTCCTTACTCATATTCAAGAAGACTCGTTTCTCTAGTCATATTACGTTTCTCAGTCGCTGCTTACATCACCGCCTCATCCCTAAGGGTTTCCGCCTCCATTTCCACCCCACTCTCCACTCCTCTACCACCATTCTACCCATACTCCGCACCACATCCTACCGCCTTATGCGGGCCACCATTCGCTCCAATCTCTCTAAAATCCACACTATCGACCGCCTTCTTCCTCCAGCCTTTTCCATATTTTTCTCCTCTCTGTCACCCTCCCATGCTCACAATACATTGCGCTTTATCATTCAACTTAATCATCTCTTTCATGCATTTCTTACCGACACTAAGCTCCGCAAACTTCACTCACTCCTCCATTCCTCTACACCCGATGCCACTACCCCAACCCCTCCACCACCCTTCTACCTCCCTGATGTGCATTCCCCACCCACACCCAACCACCCTGCCTCTCCCACACACACTCCACCCCCTCCCTCCCAGCCCTCCACCATACCGACCGCCCCTCCTAACCCTACTTCATCCCCTCCTACTTCTATTCCACCCACCCCTTCTCCACTTCAGCCTGTCGTTACCATTCCCCCAGATCTTCCTCTCTCTGAGGCGGAGCGCTCCGTCCTCAATAGGGGTCTGCGCTTCATCCCACTCACTCCATCCTGCAAGGAATTTCAAACCCGTGCTGATGTCCACAGCTTTGTGCGCCGCGTTAGGTTGGGTGCGCTTTTCCATAACACACCACCCGCACCCAACGAGGACTGCTTCACTGACCTGGGCCGACGACCATCCCAGTGGACGCCTGCTCCTGGCCAGTTCCAGGCAGTTGATCTTTTCGCGGGCGCCTGCCAACGCGCTGTGGGCCGGTTTAACTTTTCCAGGCGTCCATCTCGACTCAACATCTCCCCAGCCGAACTCTCGGCCCTTCGATCCCTCCGACGCCGCACGGACATCATCATAAAACCGGCTGATAAGGGTGGAGCCGTGGTAGTATGGCGCGCGGACCTCTACGAGGCCGAAGCTCTCCGTCAACTTCGAGATACCTCATTCTACCGCCCTCTGCCCTCCGACCCCACGCCCAGCTACCAACAGACTGTGTCCTCCACTATCCATGACCTCATCCTCTCCTCCCATCTCCCCGCCACCGCCTCCAACCTTATTGTTCGTACCTCACGCACCCCCACCATTTACTTCCTCCCCAAGATCCATAAACCGAACAACCCTGGCCGCCCCATCGTCTCCGCCTGCAACTGCCCCACCGAGCTTATCTCAAAATACCTAGACCGGGTCCTCGCCCCCCTAGTGGCTTCTCTCCCTTCCCACATTCATGACACTAACCACGCGCTTCGTCTATTCAACTCTTTCTCTTTCCCTCCCGGCCCTTCTAAGCTTCTCTTCACTCTAGACATCCAGAGCCTCTATACAGTGATCCCCCACGACGAGGGGCTGTGTGCCCTGAAGTTTTTTCTAGACCAACGCCCCAACCCACAACCCGACACCTCCACACTCATTCGTCTGGCCGAACTTGTCCTATCTCTCAACTGCTTCTCGTTCGCGGGAGATATCTACCAGCAAACCTCGGGAGTGGCCATGGGGACGAGAATGGGCCCCAACTACGCGAACCTCTTCGTTGGTTATGTTGAGGCCCAAATATTCTCCAGTTTCACTGGTCCCACTCCCGAACTATACGGTCGGTATATCGACGACTGTATCGGTGCCACCTCTCTCTCCCGCGAACATCTTGACTCGTTCCTCTCTTTCGTTCAATCTTTCCATCCTGCCCTCCACTTCTCCTGTACTGTCTCTGACACCTCTGTCCCCTTTCTCGACATTTCGGTCAGCATCCTCCACTCCGCCCTTAGCACCTCCATCCACTACAAACACACAGACTCACACTCCTATCTCAACTTCTCCTCCTCCCACCCTAGACACACAAAACTTTCCATCCCCTATTCCCAATTCCTCCGTCTACGCAGACTTTGTAGCGACAGCCATGACTTTGAGACTCAGTCTCAACTCATGGCTCACCACTTTAGCCTGCGTGGATATCCACCCACCACCATCCACACCGCCCTTGCCAGAGCACGTTCTGTGGACCGTGCATCTGCTCTCTCCCCCCGAACCCACCCTGCCGTTTCCCGCCTCCCTTTTCCCCTCACCTACCATCCCACCACCCTACCCCTCCAACGCTCCATTCTCCGAGCTTTTCGGCGCCTCCAGTCCGACCCCTCCACCTCCCACATCTTCCCTAATCGACCCCTCCCCTCCTTCAAACGAGCCCACAACCTACGGGACCTCTTGGTCCACAGCTTCTTCCCCAACCCAACCTCCCAACCTGGCTCTTTCCCCTGCTCCCGTCCACGCTGCCGCACTTGCCCTTACCTCTCCAACACCACCCTCCTCACCAGCACCCATCACCGACCCTATCGCATCACCGACTCCTTCACCTGCACGTCTACCAACATCATATATTGCCTCTCCTGCTCTCTCTGCCAATCCCTGTACATCGGACAAACGGGGCGGCGCCTGGCCGACCGATTCGCGGAACACCTCCGAGATATCAACGTCGGCAATGACACCCCGGTGTCACGCCACTTCCGTTCTGCCGGCCACTCCTTGCGGCAACACCTGTCGGTGTTTGGATTGTCCATGCACAGGGGCCATCCGGACTCCCGTTTGCGCCGTGAACAGGGATTAATCTTCTATCTTCGCTCCTTTGCGCCACATGGGCTCAACTCCCCTCCACTCTTCATCTAACCCCCTCCTCCTGTCTCTCTCCCCCACCCTCCCTCCTACCACCCATCTCTCCCCTCCCCCACCTCCTGCTCCGACTCCTACTTCTTTGTACCTCTCTTCATACTTCTCTCCACTCCCACTTCTCTTCACCCCTACTCTTTCTCTCCTCTCTCTTACTCTCTCTCACTCTCTTCTCTCGTACTTCCCCCCCTCTCCCGTACCCCCCCTCTCTCACTCTTACTCTCTACACTCTTACTCTCCTACTCTCTACACTCTTACTCTCTTACTCTCTCACCCTTACTCTCTACACTCTTACTCTCTTACTCTCTCACCCTTACTCTCTCACTCTCTTCCCCTCTCTCTCACTCTCTTTCTCTTCCTTTCTTCTTCCCCCCCATACCCCTCTTCCCTCTCTCTCACTCTCTTTCTCTTCCTCTCTTTCTCTTCCTCTCTTTCTCCCCCCATACCCACCTTCCACCTTCCCCCTCTCTCAATCCCCCTTCCCTCTCTTATACCCACCCTCTCTCCTCTCTTCCTCTCCCCTCCCATACCCATCTTCCCCCTCTCTTACATCCACCTTCCCCTTCTCCCTCCTCGTCAACACCCCTCATAAGCTCATCCCACCACACCCCAACACACTCCTACTCTACCTTCCCACTCCACCCCATCCAATTCCTTACACCCACCACCCACCCCTACCCACATACCCCACCCTACCCACATACCCCTACCTCTACCCCACACTCCACCCATGCCTTCCCCACCTCCCAACACCCTCACATCACACCACACCAATACCCTTGCATCACACCACGCACACCACACCAATACCCTCGCATCACACCACGCACACACTACAACTGACCAACTACTTTCTTCCTTTCTCCCTTCCCCCATTTTCACACTACATACGTCAAGATCACCAGCAGTCTACCTCCCACTCACAGCCCCTCGTTCCCGATCACCGTTTGTTATCTCCCCCTTTCTTAGCTCTCCTGAAATAAGAATTTCTCACTTCCGGTCAGTCATTGTTATGATCGGCCATTATTATGATTGACCGTTGACTGAACACTATTCAATTTTTTTTCTCCGTGTTTTTCTCCTTGTCTCCGTATTCTTTCTGTTGAAGAGCGTAGCTCGAAACGTCAAAGACTTTCCGTATTCCCGAGCGTCATACTAATATATACTTTTGTTATTTACACCACCTGTCCTCGTCTGTTGTTATTTTTTGTATATTCTCCCATATATATATATATATATATATATATATATATATCCGTATCGATCGGAGAATGCATGTCGTTGAACAGACATAATGCCTACATGTGTACAGATATGTGACTGATGTGATTGAAGTTGTCCTTTCTAAGTAAATCTGCATTGGGTATCAATTTTCTTTTCTACGAAAACATGCCGCCCTTTGCAATAATAACATCTTCTGCAACATATTTGGAAAGTAACTGTCTGATATAACATCTTTCGCAATTCGTTCATTAATCTCGACAAGGAATTTTATGGCATTTAATCTCGTGGACATGTATTTGGTATTCAAGAGGCAAAAATTTACATATTCGATGACAAGTAAATCAATATATTGATCTTGACTATTCATTATATCTTTCAGCTCCATTACATATCTACCAGTTTTCGTTTAATTATCAATCGCTATATTGATACGTTAATGGTTTATAATGGTCAATACTTTTTATCGTGTAACAATCTACAGTACATACAGACATGGATTTAATACATATAGCATACATGCATGCACAATCACAATTATATATATATATATATATATACATACATACATAGATGTACATGCATATACCCACTCACACATCTATATATATTTATATAGAGAGAGATACGTTTGTATTCAGCACAAAGCTAATATCAAATTACAAGTACTACCTTTTCCCAGGGGGGACTAAAAACAATAGAACCAAAGAAATTGGCTTAACGTAAGGATGATACCTAAAATTTAATGTCTCACACTATTTTTTTTTCATTTCAAAATGAACATCAACCAAATACATTCACTCTACGTGTTTTTGATTGTGTTCTTTTTTTAAAATTTATTTGCTATTTTATGATTGATTTACACACACACACACATGCACACAAACATACGCACACATACATACACAGAGTATTCCACCTACGAGGAATGGTTGCAGGATGCGTGGAAACCATCGTTGTGATCAATGAAGTTTGTATATTCCATTATCCGTCTCTCTCATGTGCTATAGGCATAGACATGGTGATGTGGTAAGAAACTTGCTCCCCAACCACGTGTTTCCGGGTTTACTCCCACTGCGTGGCAACTTAAACGGTTTTTTTTCTGCTATAGCCACGGGAAAACCAAAATCTTGTGAGTAGATTTTGTAGACGGAGACTAAAAGCTGATGTTTCGGAATTTGCAGATGTGGAAGAGAAGAAAACAACAATGGAGACGTTCAGAGGTATCACTTCACAAGAGTTCCAGTTTTACTTGGAAAATCTCGTAATTGCGAAAAGATTATTTGGTTCTAACATGATAGCAGAAACATTTAAATATCAATAAACCTAAACCAGTGTGTGAAATACATATAAAACAACATCAATATAAATATGGAAATAAAGCGGCTTATATAACCATTTCTCCATTTTCAAATAATCTATCGTCTGCTAATCTTTTAAATAATATAAAAGAAAGATGTTCTTAACGAAGACAATCACTTCTTACGCTGCCGCTTGCAACAGTTCATGTAAGCCAAGAAGCATTATATCTTCTAGTATAGAATCTGATTTCTTGAAGAATGTACTAATTAAAGAAACAAAATCACTGAGATTAATTATTTACAACGAGTAAGTATAACTAATTATACCTTTTTTTAATGAAATCACTACATTAAATGTGCTAAAACTCAGTTAACTCTTTCTGTAATTAAGCCAATTAACGGATAATTTGCGTTAATTGCATGGCATTTTCTAGCTACTGACAATTCTGTTAACAAATTTAAAATTAAGTTAATCCAATGTAAACATAGTGTCAGGCGACAAATTTGTCGATGTAATTTAATATTATTACTACATTATTTATTTTCATCATCTTTATTATCAATGATGGGGCACAGAATTTTCTTCAGGTCGGGTAGACTGTCCCCTTCAAAAGGTGACTGAATAAGCGTTGTTTAACGATGATGAACGAAGCACCATTGTTTCTGGGGTAATTTATTGAAACCCCCACAGTATCCCACACACACATGACTATGGTGCTCTCCCACAATTCTTGCACGTGATCAGAAATGCAGATATCATCAGCCACTACGGGACAGGCTGAACTGGTTTTGGTCAAGCAGATGACAAACAAATTTGTGCTATTTGTACTATTTGTGCTATTTGGTGTAGCACATCTTTTACACAACGATAAAACATGTACCTGATAACGCTTCCAATCAGTTAAAATCGGAAACCAGTTGTTATTGTTTTATTATTTTCACTATTAAGTCTGTTTCTATTTCTTGCCGTGTATCTTCCTGCCACCTAGGACATAGAAAGGCACTATATACATTGGTAGGCCATTAAAATAAACTCAACAGAATGTTTATTCACAAATTCATGTGATAGCGAAACAAGAGAGACGAAACAAATAAACCTTACAAATAATATCCTTGAAATACTGGGTCAAAATTTCTTTAAATATATACAACAAACCGTGAATGATGGAGAAAATTCGCCATGAGAATAGGAAATGGCCGTGCCCCATATACAATGCGTAAATCGGGTAATTTAATGCACGCTAAGAAAACAGATAACAACATAAATATAACGGTATTGTGTTATGCTATAAAAGGGAAGTAGCTAGAATAATAAACAGAAGAGAACATAAAGTTTCCAATCGTATAAAACGTATGTTAATGGGTAGAACATAAGTATTAAGATGGCGGACTGCCTGAAGAACAAATTTCATAAACAACCATGAATGTATGATGCATAAGCAATTAAATCAAATTATATTTTAATGACAAAAGGAAAGCTACAGTCCTCTAAACATGAAGTTAAGATTCAATAATAAATAAGGAGAAAATGGTTCCGAGAATTAATGTAAGTATATTTTATTCCGGAACGTAAGAGGATATTTTGTGCGAGTTAAATTTGAAAGAGGTGAACCCTAGAATAAAATGGCTCATAAGTAGATAATTGGTTTTATGAAAAACTTGTTTCAGGAGCTAGAAATAAAAATGCTTGGAAACATTTCATACAATACTTAACGGAATATTGCATGGAATTTCATCTCACAAATCTCTTAATTTATGTAGGATTCATAGTTGGATCATAAAATCTCTCTGTGAAAGTAGATATATCAGAGGAGGGGTGCAGTTCCATATGAGATATTATGGACAAAGAGGTGATAGCATGAACAAACAGTTGATATAATTAAGAAAATTCAGAGTTTCAGAAAAAATATCCTGCATTGCTAAATTGTGTGGTGGCTAAAGGGAAGCGCAAAATTTAATTTCATAACATTGATTGCGATACTAAATAAACTAAAATAATATGGAATACCAAATAGTTTTGAGTAAACCAGGGCTTGATTTCTGTAAATTTCATTTAATATTCATTTGAAACGTTGGCACAATGCCAGCAATTTCGGTGAGTTGGTAAGTTGATTACATGGACCCTAGTTTTTCGACAAGAGCTTATTTTATTGACCCCAGGAACAAAGAAAATCATAGTGGACCTGGGCGGCATTTGAACTCAGAATGTGGAGACTGATGAACTACTGCAAATACTTATGTCCAGCGTTTTAAGGATTTTACCAGCTCACCGCCTTCAAATTTGAATTAATATTGAATTCAAATTTTGGTACAATGCCAACAATTTCGCAGAGGGGTAAGTCGATTGCATCGAACCCAGTACTCAATTGGTAGTTATCTTATCGACCCCGAAACGTTGAAAGGTAAAGTTAACCTCGGCGGAATTCGAACTTAAAACACGAAGACGGACACAATACTGTTAACCATATCACTCGTCATGCTACCGATTTTGCCAGCTCGTCGTTTTAAAATTTGATTTTATATTACTAGGTGCCAAAGGCAGTATCCTTGGAAGGTTGTTAGGATGTCGGAGAAAATGCTTACTAGCATTTTTTCGTCCGTATTTTCTGAGTTCTACAGCCAACTTCATCACATTTGACTTTTTTCATTTCGGGCGCGATAAATGAAGAATCAGTGAAGTCCCAGAATTATGAAGTAAATTTTAGTAATAACCAAATATACAGAAAATCCTATAGTGCAAAGTCATAACACGAGAAAAATATGGACAGTTTACTCCACCCTATAAAAACAAAGGGTATATTTACATTTGAAGCAACGTTGAACAGAGCTCTGCTCGGTAGCACTTGACAACCAGACAACAAGTGACCTATTCATTGAAGTACACTGAATTGTTCGGAGAAAATTCCAAGAGTGCTGATGTTAAACACAAAATCGCTACTGAGATGTGTAGTACAGTTACACGGACATACTATTAAATAATTCATACGTGAAACTTTGGTCAATGTTAAAAAATAATGCAGCAAATTATTTTATTAAATAATAAGATAATTTAACATAAATAATATAATATATATAGTATTTCCGTCTACCAAATCTACTCACAGGGATTTGGTCGGCCCAAGGCTATACTAGAAGACGCTTGCCCACGGTGCCACGTAGTGGGACTGACACCGGAATTATGTGGTTGGTAAGCAAGCTACTTACCACACAGCCACTTCTGCGCCTATACACACACACACACACACACACACACACACACACACACACACACACACACACACACACACACACACACACACACACACACACACACACACACACACACACACACACACACACACACACACATATATATATTAATGTATGTGATGTATATATACGTGTGTGTCTGTGTGTTGACGGGCCGGTGTGACATAAAAAAGTTGGAAGATATTTCACACACCATACTATATGAATATATTGTGGTATCGTGATGCGGGTAAAAAGAAAAAAAAAAGTTTTTTTTAAAATATCAATTCTAACATAAGAAAAACATATGTCAGTTATTGGTTCCTGACAAATGAATAAACAAATATATCACATGAAAAAAATAAAAACAGTAAAAGGTGAAGAGAAATTCGATAATGTAAGAAACAATGGCATAAACAAATGGCTGAAAAAAATGACAGAATGACTGCAAAAATGAAAACTCGAATTATAATGTTGCTTTCAACTATAAACAAGTAACACACACACACACACACACGCACACGGACACAAAGACACACGCACACACACATATATAAATATATATATAATGTACATATACATAATATGCATACATATAAATGCATTATTTGTTTATATATATATATATATTATATCGATATATGATAAGTATATATATATATATATATATATATATATATATATCATATATCGATATAATATATATGTATAAACAAATAATGCATTTATATGTATGCATATTATGTATATGTACATTATATATATATATATATATATATATATATATATATATATTAAAATTAATATAGGATAGGAAAAATTATCGAAAATTATAATATATAAGGATGAGACACGTGTTATTCGGTCCCTAATTTATATGTTAATGTTTTGGCGTATCCGCTGACGAGAACTTCGCCTTTCAAATTATTTTATTTAATAATTAAAGTTCAAAACCTAAGGTCCGGCTGTAAAACAGGGTACATGTTTTTATTTTTCATTCCCTTCGAAATTGGTCTTAACTGTGGTTGGAGTTTTTGACTATTCTTTCTAGTATGTAAGGCAACCTCTTAAGGCTCGCCTCTTTTGTGCTTAAATGTATGTATATATATATATATATATATATATATATAATTAAAAGTGACGGAATAAAAGCGAAACAATATTATCTTTTGACACGTAATACTGAGCCAAACTTCGAACCTTGTGCCTAGAGTAGAAAGCAATACTGGACCAGTCTAAAAGATTGCTTCGGGTTTACATTAGGCAAAAAGTTGAAAATTTCTTTGGCCCATGGCCCTTCATGGACCCTGAGTAAGGCACGTGTAACATGAATTCGTTTGGGCACTTCTCGAGTTTTAGGTATTCACACACTATGGGGATCAGTTAATTATGATTTTATTCAGTATGTTCCCCTTTTAGATTCACACAGTTATTGCAGCCATCCTTCAATTTTTCTACGCCTTGCAAAAGAAGTCGGAGGCTTGGGCCCTATCTAGACCTAAAGTATATGGCTCACGATGTTAAGATCGTGACTCCGATACTCGGTGCGGTGTTAAGTGCTACAGGTTGATGACAAGAATGATTCGTATCTGTAATTGAAATGGGCCGATGCACTCATATTCTGTGACTCACTAAATGTCTCTGAGACTATGGTAAAGACAGGCGTGTTTGTTGAGTGCTCAGCTACCGGAAAATCATTTACACGAGCAGGCTGTTTGTTTGATCGCATTAACTGAAGCACTCGTCATCAAAACCTACAGAATGTTGGTTATACATGAGTGTGTTTACATGTATGTGTATGCGTGTGTTTTAGTATATATATATATATATATATATATATATATATATATATATACATACACACACATACACACATACATATACAATTTCCTTCACAAATTTCCACTACTTCCACTCCAGATCATCATAAAATATTTCAGTCACATATACCTCGTTTATATCTTTCAGCGCTAAATATTTCGATGAACAATTTCGATAATTACATATGGATACATGTATTGGACAATGTTTTATTTGATTATCTGAAGTACTCTTCCTGTCATTAATGAATCTATATAAAAGAAATTAAGTTACTATTAAAATTGCGAAGGAACCTTTTAGCTATTAATAAATTTTTAAAATAAATCAACGATTAATTTGTTTTTCTGTGCCTTTTCAATTAAATACGTTATAGTTTCCATTGTATAATACTTTAAATTTCTACTATTATTATTAGTTGGGTGCATATTTATTGCGGCTATTTTCAATAAATGTTATTCAACAGAATCAATAAGAACATGTAACAAAAACATTTTAAAATGATTATTCCGGAGCATGCTCACCATCTACTTCAATTACTGCTTCCCATTTGCTTGGAATACTAATTTAAATATGTTATATGTTGTTATTGTTTTTGTTGAATAAAATTTATTCAAAAAAAAAAAGAAGCTGCAATAATTATGCACCAACCTAATATGAATCATTAAGGAGATTTATAGAACGATGTTTCTAATAGATTTTGTAAACCACACACACCCTAATGTATTGAAATTTACTATTATTGCGGTTCAATTTATCGAAGTTCTTAAGGCTGAACGACGTCATTACTAAAATATAAAATTTATTGTCTGAAATTTTTTGAAAGATGTTTAAAAAGTCAAAACGGAGAATAAGATGTAAAATGTAAAGCTTAAGTTTCAAAGAGTAATTTAATATAAATGTTATACAAATAGTATCTAAAGACAAATTTTATTGAAATTTTTTTAATATATTTTCCCGTTAACGTTTCTAAAATGAATTTGACATGCAATATTTTTGGAAAATTATCAAGTATTCAAATAGAACTATTAATATACGGCTCTGCCATTTTTCGATTTAATTTTGGTAGTCTCTTTCTAGAAGCATCCTGGTCTGCCAGACAACCACCTGTGAAGCAGATAAACGATACTATTGAAATAACTATGGTAAAATAATCTTGACTTTAAAATTGTAAATAGGTTCTCTAGAAATTGTCTAGGTATTTCTCAAGTAAATATCGGTTTAAATGGTTGAAACAATATAGTTTATGTGTTGATCGTTTTAATATCTGAATAGAAAGCGTCATAATCATTCTTAAAGACGAACGTATAGAAAGGTTTTTGTATGTCTGTCACTATTTTCATTCTTATATATTTAACAGTGTATAGAAAAGAAGTATTTATAATCACTCGTTTATATATGGGAGAATATACAAATAATAACAACAGACGAGGACAGGTGGTGTAAATAACAAAAGTATATATTAGTATGACGCTCGGGAATACGGAAAGTCTTTGACGTTTGGAGCTACGCTCTTCAACAGAAAGAATACGGAGACAAGGAGAAAAACACGGAGAAAAAAAATTGAATAGTGTTCAGTCAACGGTCAATCATAATAATGGCCGATCATAACAATGGCTGACCGGAAGTTAGAAATTCTTATTTCAGGAGAGCTAAGAAAGGGGGAGCGTTTATATACATACATACGTACATATATATGAATTTATGTGTATGCATGTGTATATATATATATATATATATATATATATATATATGCACGTACGTATGTATTTATTTGTATGTGTGTGTTTGTTTTAAGCAAATTTTCAAATAAATGTATAGTATTAAATTGTAAATATATTCACTTGGGATGCTTGCATAATGGTACCGACGTTGGTTACGATGTAGCATTTTCAGCGGGGATAAAGCAATTTCACCGATCTGTGTTCCATTCAATGATCACGACAAATTCTCTGATGATAGTTTAGTAATTAATTTACGTTTCCAATTCAGTTAAAAATGCAGACGTCTTCAGAAAGGAAATTCATCCACGATGCCTATGCTATTTTTTGATTAGTAATTTCCTTAACTTCCAAAATAATAGGCAAATTTAAGAGTAGTGGCAAGCGCATGTATTTCGTCCGAAGCACTAATGCATCTACCTATCAACGAGCCGATAGTGTATTCATTACGAAATATGGAATCTAAAGCACAAATTTAAAGAAATGATATGACATTTGTAAAAGTATTTACATCGAAAAAATATTTCCTGCTTGCTTGCCTTTCTATATGATTTTAGTGGGATGATGTTAACACTGTTACCATTACAACTTACTATTGTCCAATGCAACATATATCAGCCAACATTGTCTGTCCTACACTCGTGTTTACAAATCATTACTGAAATAAGATCGATTTCCTCGCTCTCTGAAGGCCTCAACAAGTTTGGGCAAACCCTGATGGATCCGAGTTAGTTGTACGCTTTTTCAAATGTTTTACTTCCTTTTTTTGTCTTTGTCCTTGATGTCTGTATTGTATTTATTATAAAATTAGTATTATCTTTATTATGAAATCTGCTGTTAAGTGTTTTTATAAGTTACATCGCTAGGCCCACTGACAAAATGGAAGAGGCGTGGCTCCGGAGGATAACGAGGGAGATGCGATGAAACCTCCACTGACTCATGGGGCCCGCAGTTGCGGACAGCCCTCCTCGCCTTGAATGCAGTGAGCAAGGATGCGGATTACCGGCGGTCTCCACTGCCAAATGCTCGAGCATAAAACTGTCGAAGAGAGACTGATACTTATCCTGCTTTTCTGAGCAGCCGACAAATTTCTCTGCACACGCACACACGCACGCACGCACGCACGCACGCACACATAAACACAGATATGTATACACACTCACTATTATTTTAAGGATGAATTTGCTTGTGTAGTAATAAATATACTGTTGAAATTTAATTGAAATTCATTGTTTGAATTAATATTTAAATTTATATGAAGATTAAATTATAATCGATTCATGAACGAAAATGGTAGCAACTTAAGATTATTTATCGTGCTACTAATATATGAATTACATCTTGGGGAAAGGGGTATAATTAAAAAAACAATAGTCAAATTAACATACTCATTTTAATGGATTAAGTGAAACTACAGTAATGTTAGTGCAGGGACTATTATAAATCGAAACATACATTGTTGTGTGATAAAAAGTATAATGAAATGCTACCAAACAACTTGCCTTCAGATTAAGTTAGTTTGTTTCACTTTCGGCGATTATCAGGTCTTTACGCTTTGAACGGTACACGGAGAAATTAATTTTTTGTAAGTAAACACTTTCAAACTTCGGACACCGGTAGAATGTGTCATATAAAACATTTTTTACTCTTAGGATGAACCCCAAACCATGTTGTTGGTAAGCAAGCTATTAACCACACATGCACGACGTTTGCACCTGTGTATGTATGTATGTGTATATATATATATATATATATATATATATATATATATATATATGTTTGTGTGTGTCAGTGTGTGTCTATGTGTGTGTGTGTGTGTGTGTGTGTGTCAGTGTGTGTGTGTGTGTGTGTGTGTGTGTGTACGTGCTCGTGTGTGTATTACCCTCTATTTTGCCGACGATGTATATCCTTTACTAAAATCAATTCTTTTGAATCAAATGCAAATAGCAATATTGTTTAAAATCCTCTTTGAAGTATCGAATTTTAAAAAGTGTTTTCCGAATAAATTCAATTGAATTCATGTGAGAATAATCGTGGAAGCAAACCAGTTCTAAATCGCCTTTGGAAAATGCAAAAATAAACGTTAATGAAATTAATAAAAAAGGAAATTATATCTACAATATAATTCGTACGCAACATCTTGTAAGTAGATGAGTGCAGTGTAAAATTCAACATTTTATATAATAGGGTTATATGGAAACATTGTATCAGCGATATATCTTCTACAGATCTTATTCAGATATGACCTCAAAATGTTAGGGTAGTTGTATAATTTTCATAATGATAATGATACAAAATAAAATATAAATGATTCAGAATTAGCGTAGGTCCCAGATTCATGCGTAACACACACGTATGCTTCCTTTAGATGTAGTATTCATTAAGGTTCAATGGGATCCAATTATCTATGTACCTTTCTATACTTCAATATCTCAAATATTCCTCACAGGCCCCCATCGTTGGGATACTGAAAACAAAATCCTGAACTTAAATACAAAACAAGTCATGTATATATATATATATATATATATATATATATATATATATATATATATATAAATTTAGTAAATGTAGTAACACGCATATGTTAACTGAATACTTTTATTTCCAACATATCTATTAATCAATTTATTTTGTCCGAGTTAATTATTAACTAAGAGAAAATAAATATATATAATAATATATATATATATATATATGTGTGTGTGTGTGTGTGTGTGCATATAAATTTGTGAGTGTGTGCATCTGTGAGCATGAACGTATGTGCCTGTAAACGCATCTGTATGTACACGTGTATAAATATATATACATATATATATATATATATAACTATACATAGCAAACTTCTATACGTATGTACATATATATATTGTCTATCTATCTCTTTATCTCTCTTTTTCTCCCTCTGTATATAGATATGCATATGTGTGTGAATGTATATATAAAATATTATATATAGCTATTAATATATATATATATATATATATATATAGATAGATAGATAGATATTATAAGTAGTTATGGAATATTCTATTGAGAACGTAGTAGAGTAATGCTACTCCCCCACCTCCGATTTCACCCTGTGCTATCCAGCAGTAGTATCCTAACTACTGCCAGGTTTGCGTTTGGGTTTTTATTGTGTAAATAGAGAATTCGAGTCAACAAGAAAGAGTTTGACGTTGCGTACAAACAAGTGTAATGATTGGAAAGTATTGCTCAACCGTACTCCATCTTTCAATTATCTATTCACACATGACAGAATCTAAACGCAAACCTGAAAGTTTGTATGATACTAGTATTGGATAGCACAGGGGGAAATCTACGTTATTTGTAGAATATACACTAACAACTCCTTCAATTATCTATATAGGTACATATTTGAGTATATATGAATAAATACACACACACACACACACTAACACACACTAACACACACACGCGCACACACATTTTTGAGAAAAGAAAACGTCGAGATTGATATCTACACATCAATATACATATTAGAACATGATAGAATTATGAGCAATATCATGCTCAATTTCACCTACAATCGTTTCCTAACGTGTTTCTTTTTGCACTGATATACCGGGGAACTCGGATGCTGACATATCTTCAAGAGAACGTGTACCCTCCATTTAATTATATAGATATGGATATACATGTGTGTATATGCCTATACACACACACAGAGACACATGCACATACACACACAAACAAACACACTCGTACAACATAAGTTCCCGAAGGTATAATTTATGCGCATGTATTTGTACATCAAATAATGGATGCATCTCTGCACCACTATATCTGCATGGGAATAGTTTTGTGCGTAGGTGTAAGGCTATTAACACACCAGATGTGATAATTTTTCTAAAATAGAGATATGATTAGCACAGATACGCTGGTATGGATTTGCTGATGTTTGTTTGAATTTTCAAGCGATGCTTATAGTAAGACAATATAAGTAGAAAAAAGATGCGTACGGATAACTGGAGACAAGTAAACGATTATGGGATATAAACATGACTATTGTTATGTATTCAATTAATTATATATTAATATATTCATTAAGATTAAAGTAATGTGTTGCTACAGCATGGCGCAAAATGTGCC
>NC_142948.1:10191027-10218083 GCF_046866305.1 Octopus bimaculoides | reverse complement strand
TATATATATATATATATATATACACGTATATATATATATATATATATATACACGTATATATATATATATATATATATATATATATATATATACGTATATATATATATATATATATATATATACGTATATATATATATATATATATATATATATATATATATATATACGTATATATATATATATATATATATATATATATATATATACACGTATATATATATATATATATATACACGTATATATATATATATATATATATATATATATACACGTATATATATATATATATATATATATATATATACACGTATATATATATATATATATATATATATACACGTATATATATATATATATATATATATACACGTATATATATATATATATATATATATACACGTATATATATATATATATATTTATATATATATATACACGTATATATATATATATATATATTTATATATATATACACACGTATATATATATATATATATATATATATATATATATATATATACACGTATATATATATATATATATATATATATATACACACGTATATATATATATATATATATATATATATATACACGTATATATATATATATATATATATATATATATATATATATATATATATATATATATATATATACACGTATATATATATATATATATATACACGTATATATATATATATATATACACGTATATATATATATATATATATACACGTATATATATATATATATATATATATATATATATATATATATATATATATATATATATATATATATATATATATATATATATATATATATATATATATATATATATATATATATATATATATATATATATATATATATATACACGTATATATATATATATATATATATATATATATACACGTATATATATATATATATATATATATATATATATATATATACACGTATATATATATATATATATATATATATATATATATATATACACGTATATATATATATATATATATACACGTATATATATATATATATATATATATACACGTATATATATATATATATATATATATACACGTATATATATATATATATATATATACACACGTATATATATATATATATATATATATATATATATACACGTATATATATATATATATATATATATATACACGTATATATATATATATATATATATATATACACGTATATATATATATATATATATATATATATATATATATATATATATATATATATATATATATATATATATATATATATATATATATACACGTATATATATATATATATATATATATATATATACACGTATATATATATATATATATATATATATATATATATACACGTATATATATATATATATATATATATATATATATATATATATATATACACGTATATATATATATATATATATATATATATACACGTATATATATATATATATATATACACGTATATATATATATATATACACGTATATATATATATATATATATACACGTATATATATATATATATATACACGTATATATATATATATATATATACACGTATATATATATATATATATATATATATATACACACGTATATATATATATATATATATATATATATATATATATATACACACGTATATATATATATATATATATATATATATATATATATATATACACACGTATATATATATATATATATATATATATATATATATATATATATATACACACGTATATATATATATATATATATACACACGTATATATATATATATATATATATATATATATATATATATATATACACGCACACATATATATATAGGCTAAAATAAACATATGTATACATGCATGTATACTCAAAACTGTACACGCGCATTCATACTTAGTTATATGTATGCTTGTACACAAAAAACGGAAATGAATAATTAAATACATGAAACTAGACATAAAACAAATTCTTATCGATTGCTCAAGTATTTAAATCTTTTCTTTTCTTTTTCTTTCGCTCTCTATTTTTGCGATGCAAAATTGATTTAATGTTACGAATAATCTTTTTAAACTGATGCCGAAATACACAAAGAGGTCAAATGGTGTTACTGCATAGGAATATTCATAAGATAACTGAGCTGTGTAAACCTCAGAATGATAAATATGCTTTATATTATTAGTATTTTTCTCGTATATATAAATTTCACGTTGATTTTTGTTCGCTGCTTGTTAGATTGCTTTCGAGGTGATACGAGTATTGTTTTGATTTGGGTCGAATTATTATTATTTTGTTTTTGTATTTATTTCTTGTTTGGTTGTAAAATGTTTTGTCGTTGTTTTTGTGCTTATTTTCCGTTGTTACTTTTTATTGGTGTGGCTATTTTTATTGCGGCTAAATATCGAGTACTGCCGCAGTAGCCTGAATATTATTTACTCCATGAACATATCTGGGTTATGTCTTAGCTGATCATCAATGTATTCGTGAAATAAACTACACATAAGTGTCTATGCATTTATATATGCATATGTGCACGTGGTATCGCATATGTATACGTAGAGTTACAGACACATAAACCCATCTGACTCCATATTATATAGATATAACTATATATGTATATATTAGTATACTTATTTACCTTGTCTTATTTTGCGCTAGAGAGAATTTGGTTCCGTTTATATTGCTGTTCTCTTCTTTTCTAAGATGTTACTGGAAGCAAACGGAAACAAGGGGGGAAAAAAAGGCGTGTAAATGCCATTCCTACAAGCAACTAGTATCATCCTTGTTTTGGCTCCATGGTGATATCTATAAGCTTTCAGTTTTCTAAATAAATGCACGAAAACACACGTATACAAATATAAACACACATGTATACATGTATGTAGGTGTATGCATATATATAAACATATATATGTATATACATCGATGCATACATATATACTTACCTATATGCATATTTCGACGTAACTTCATTTCTAACTCTGTATTAAATCTCTTAATGTTTTAGCATTTTACGAATAGATGAATAGAAAAAATACCTGTCCATACCTATACACACTCATACATTCAACCCCTTTAAGCATAGATAGATATATATTAGATACATACATGCATACATACATTTGCACATCCAAATATTACACGAATATATGAATGCATTTATACCTGTACATGCATTCATATATATGGGTTTGTGTGATAGTGTATATATGTATATATATATATATTTATATATATATATATATATATATATATATATATATATATATATATATATATATATATATATTTGTGTGTGTATGTTCATATGTATGCCTACATACAAGTATATCATCTAATTTATATGCGTGTGTGTATCTATTTATATATGGTGGTGTACATAGTATACGAGTGGGTATATGTTTATACTGATTATTATATATACTTTTTTCATTAATGCATAAAGTACTCGCACAATGACAATGCCAGTAACGAAGCTGAAATAAAGTTATACAATACACGTTAATTTACATAAAATGGTTTTCAAGCAAAGGATAATGAGCCCGGAAGCGCACATCTCATCGTTAAATAACCGTCAAATATTAAGAAATTGATAACCGCGTTTTAGAGTAAATTATTATGATGATCACTCTTCCCTATGACCAAAGAAGGGAGCTTACTACGAAGTGACATATATTTTATACAATTCATTTTACTTCTATTACGGATTTGTCTGGTGGTTTCTCATTCTGTGGATTCATTGCAACAAATAACCTATTTTGAATGCCTGTCAAACGCTCAAAGATATTCGAGCTTACAGGAATAGTATCTGTAAGTTGAGTACATTTGCAATTTCCAGTTACAACATGAAACATTTAGAAACGCCTATGCAAATTTTACGTCAGAAATGTTAGTAAAAATATAAAAGAATACTAATTATTTTGCTGTGTCTCATGAGACCCATAATGGCTTAATGCCTTATTAGCTAACATACCTAGCGGTTCGATATCCATTCATTTATTATTTATATTTTTTCTTCTAAAATATCCGTCACCTTAGTTGACAAGTTTGCAAAATATCCGTCGATTAAGTTGACAAGTTTGCAAGAGTAAACCATTAAGAAAATATGACTCTCCCTAGACACAACAAATTTTGCTTCAACACACGAATTCACATGTAGAAGTTTGCAAACCTGATAAAAAAAAATATTAATTACATTATTTTTTTAATTTAAAATAACTTTTACAAAAAAAAAAAAATGTAACAGCTTGCCAAAACATTTGAGATATCTTCATGAGTAGAGGATTTTCGTGGAGTAGAGCATCATGGAGTTAGTTTCAAAAAACAACAATATCTCCTTATATCCAGAGTTCCAGATGATCCAATAGGATCACGATACTCCAAAAATAGCCAATCACATACAATTAGCCATTAATAGGATGATTACACTGGCGGTGCCCAAGCATAGCAATGCTTATGAGCTGAATTATTTAAAAGAATAAAAGAATGAAAAAGAAAAAAATATATGCAAATAAATAAATAATTCAATATAATTTTGATTTCATACATGGGCACAAAGCCTGCAGTTTGAGGGGAGGAGATAATTCTATAAATTCGAGTGCTTATTTTATCTAATCCTACAGGATAAAAAGAAAAGTAGAACTCGGCGGAATTTGAGTTATGTAGGGGCCGATAGACGAAATAGTAGTAAGCATATTGCCATCTGAGCTAACGATCATGTCAGCTTGCAACCTTAAAATTTGATACATCTGAAGAAAAAATAAATTTCAAAGTTGGGCAAAACTATATTGAAATGTAAACACAAACGCATCTCACCCTGCCACTCTAACTGTGTGTGTGTATCTATCTCAATACACACACACACACACACACACACACACACACCCACCCACCCACCCACACACACACACACACACACACACACACACACACACACACACATACATAATACACCCACCCACAAACCGAGCCGCACACACTCACAGACATCTACACACACACACACATATACGTTTATGAATTTGTGTTCCGAGATTCCTGATCTGAGATCCTGCGTTGAAAAAGATACTTTTATCTTTACGGATGGTCTTTTTCTTGTCAAATAAAAACACGCACTATATATTCTATCTTTACACGATTAATCTTATTCTAACTCATGGCCATTGTCCGGGAATCTTTCACCACTCAACTGTGACCTCTTCAGCGACACTTTCCGACCTCGTGTGTGGCCTTGTGCTATGATCATAGAAGAACAGAATGGATGAAGTGGAGGTAGAGCACACACGAGGACGAAAAGCGACGCTGAAGGGATCACAGATGTTTGACGAAAGATTTATGCAATAATGAATCTAAGTTAGAATGAGAAAAGTAATAAATGAATGAAAAACAAATATATAATGCGTGTTTTTATTTGGCAAACAGAAAAAAATGACAATTCCGAAAAACGACATTATATATGTGTCTTTGTGTGCGTATACATACATACATAAATACATGGAGCCATACATATATATATATATATATGCATACATACAAACATGCCTACACGAATTGATTCTGCTCGCTCCTCTGGAAGCGTCTGCGTAAAATCTTAAGTTCCCCGGAGAAAATGAAGGTTCAAACGGTGTCTTAATTAGAGCCATACGGCTTTATCGCAATAAACCTCGAACAGTCACAAGGTGGATCCCAAAAGAGACTGAAGAGAATTAAAACTGATGAGATAGACAGACAGATAGATGTATACATATATATACTATATGTATATATATATGAGTGTGTATCTATGCTTCTCTTTGTATGTAAGTGCATGTAGGCAGATTCACACACTTACACACAGACATGCACATACACACACACACATCTATGTATACACATATATGTAAACATTCAGATAGGTATATATATATATATATATATATATATATATATATATATATATATATATATATATATATATGAACACATACGCATATATATATATATATATATATATTTGTAGTTCACATTAAAAGCTTTCCCAGGAAACCAATGCAGTTCTCTGTATACTACAGTTCTTATCAATTTTTAATCAATACACAGTAGAGGGAACACTAAATTTCCGTGTAAACAGTGCCAAGATGTTTGTTACAAACATCTCTAATAGAGCATGATGGGATACGAAACTTGTAATTATATTCATAGAAATTTACATGAATTTTACATAAAAATGTCAGTAAGATTTTAATGGTCAATATTTAGTATTTATTCATTCATGTAGTGCTCCTTTCCATGTTATTTCATATTATTTTCATTTTTTTTTCCTTCTGCCTTGGCACGGCATTCTTCTCTTTGAACATTACGATCGTCATCGTCGTCGTCGACATCATCATCATCATCATCATCATCATCATCATCATCGGCATTGTCATCATAATCATCATCATCAAACAATATACTTTTCGTCGTTTTTTCCTACTCCTCGGCTCGTTTCTCCCCTTATTTTCTTCTTTTCCCAATTCGTTTTCTTTTTCTTTGCTATATTTGTAAATATCATCGTCATAATTAATGTTCCCAACAGCTATGTCTATGATGATGATGATGATGATGATGATGATGGTAATGATGATGATGATGATGATAATAATAATAGAAACAATAATAATAAGGAGAAGAAGAAGAATGATACTAATGACGAGGATGATTGTGATGATGATGATGATGCGGATAAGAACGATGATGAATTGTATTTATTAGCATTATTATTAGCAGTGCTTGTAGAGGTGGTGGCGTTGTTGTACCATTCGTTATACGAATGCTTCTTGTATTATCTGTATTAGAGGCAATTATATTTTCTTTTTTTGTCATTTTCAATTTAATTTTTCTTGTTATTGTTAATGATGCAAACGTTAGTGTTGCGTTTACGCCATTAACATCAACGTTTAGTTTTTCTAAATTTTAATTTTTTTTTTCATTTCTGAAACGCATGAGTAGGTCAAGTGCTTGGCTTTCAAATTTATGTTAGAAATTTTAATTGTTTTTTTCTCGTTTCATTTTTATTTGCACTTGATTGTAATAGTTGTAGCGCGTGCGAGTGTTTCTAAGATCTCGCTCTGAGAAATTTCCCTACAGAAATTCACTTACCTTTTTAAGAGAAAGATATCTATGATACGGTATTGACATTTAGGTCAACAACCCTCACATAACTCCGAGAAAGTATCAAGTCAATCTGAACTGCATTATAGAAATAGAAGTAAATAGATTTAAGGCGGCGAGCTGGCAGTAACGTTAGCACGCTGGGCGAAATGCTTACCGGCATTTCGTCTGCCGTTACGTTCTGAGTTCAAATTCCGCCGGGGTCGACCTTGCCTTTCATCCTTTTGGTGTCGATAAATTAAGTACCAGTGTCGTTGTAATCGACTTAATCCGTTTGTCTGTCCTTGTTTCTCCCCTCCGTGTGTAGCCCCTTGTGGGCAGTAAAGAAATAAGAAGTAAATACATTTAATAGTCCTCCTTATTTTGATACAAAGTGAATGAATTGAGTGGCGTTTAGGTTTATAGCACAGGCTGCAGCACCTGACAGCTAGTTTATTTTATCGATCTGAAATTGAAAGTTAACTTGAACGAGATTCGGTCAAGCAAAAGATGAAGCAAGCAAAAGATAACACAAATATATCTCGGAGGGCACATGCAGTGGAGTTACTAATGAAAATTGGAAAGAAATTACATTGGAACTTCTTGAGGGATTTCAGTGAGGTGTGACTCGTCAACTTTCCAATCCATGCGCTTTACCGTTGGTATAAGAATCCCATATCCACGCATATACGTTCATTCACACACATGCAGACATGAGTACATCCTTATCGCTTGCGTTCACGCGTACTCACACACGTGCGTACGCATACATACAGAAACACATAGACCGACAAGTATATAAGTATATATATATATATATATGTGTGTGTGTGTGTGCGCGCGTGTATGTATATATATATATATATATATATATATATATATTACACACACACACACACACGTATTACGGTTACTACCAACAGATTCATCGTTTCACGAACTATGTTTATAACCTGTGTTCGTCTGAATGTGCGTGTGTATGCGTCTGTATGTATACATGCTTATATGTTTTTTGTGTGAGAGCAGCCCTGATATTGCTAGTGCGGTATATATCCTTGCATATATACATATAAATATTGTACTGGAGATATAAACCATTTATTGGAGATTAAATCATTGCGTAAAGCGTCCTTAGTCGGCTGTGTAAAACCGTTTATCGTAATGACATCATAAATTTCGGCATTTTTATTACTCTACGTTGAATAAAGCACTAAGTTATAGTTATTAGCAGCTCATTATATTTTCATTTTATAAAACTTTTCTAAAATAGGCTGGAAACATATTCACTCATGTAATGTGTAAGGCGTATAAAAACGCATATGTATACATTCAACAGGAGGAAAACACTCAGACACTGAATCACAAACAGGTGTACATATATATTTGATGTGCACATCTTTGCGAGTATAAAAGTCAACATCGGTAGCACTATTCGTTACACACACAAATACGCAACAAGTATACATGCCCTCACATAGACACATTCACACGCACACATACACACACAGAGGCACATGCATATACGTATATGCATATATACTTGTGTATATATGTATATTTGTATCGAATAGAAACGGTTATAAGTACTGCGTCATATAGAAAATCTCTTTTATATCAGAGAAAGGGAGAGAGAGAATGAGAGAGAGAGAGAGAGAGAGAGAGAGAGCGCGAAACAGACGGCATAAAGACAAATTAGGAAATAGATGTTGATAGCTACATATTCTTTTATTATTATATTTGTTTTAGTCATTTTACTGTGGCCATGCTGGAGCACCGTCTACAGTCGGAAAAATCAAGCCAGGACTTATTCTTTGTAGCCTAGCACTTATTCTATCGTTCTCTTGTGACAATCCACTAAGTTACGGGGACGTAAACACACTAGCATCTGTTGTCAAGCGATGGTCGGAGGGAGAGACACAGACACAGACACACACAAACACACACACACACACACACACACACACACACACACACACCCATATATATACGACGGGCTTCTTTCAATTTCCGTCTACCAAATACACTCACAAAGCTTTGGTTAACCTGAGGCTACATAGTAGAAGACACTTGCCCAAGGTGGCATGCAGTGGAACTGAACCCGGAAACATGTGGTTGGGAGGCAAGCTACTTACCACACAGCCACTCTTCCGCCTAGTTGGATAAATTGAAAGATGTGTTGCATTCTTGAGGAAAACCCTTCATTTCACGTTGCTCAGTCTACTCAGCTTGCACAAATGAGTAATCCTGTGGCGAATCGGCGTCCAATCCAGTTGAGGTAATTTGTACGGCAATGAAACCTGGAAATCGGCCCTTATGAGCCTGGCACTGGTCGAGAAGGATGCATTTAAATATATATATACATATATATATAATATATAGATATGGTATATATTATATATTATATATATTTATATATACAGATATACATATATATATACATATATATATATATATACACGTATATATATATATATATATATATTTACTACCCTGGTATCTATTAACGAATTTATTTTATCCGAGTTATTTATTACTAGGAGAAAATAAATACATATAATAAATTATTTATATATATATATATATATATATATATATATATATATATATATATATATATATATATATGCACACACAGATATGTTCCCATATGAACAGACTAGTACGTCCATGGATAACAGAGAATCATATTTAGTAAACAACTGAATAGAAAGAGAAATTAAGCAACTGAATAGAAGAATAGCTGTGAATTGTGAAGGAGGAACAAGCGACATAAACATTGAATATATGAAGTATTAAAGACAATTGTTTTCAGACAATGGCCACATTTACAATACAACAAAATCTTAGTGCAGACGACTTAGCGCTTATTGTTAAACGTGGTTGAATATTGCATCTAGTTAAATATACTAACACGACAATTAATCAAACATTTCCTCATAATTCTCTACTTTAGATATGTATATAATTTCCATGCGCCGTTGTATCATATCTACGCTATATGCATTGTCTGTTATATAGTCTTCATTCGGGAGGTATAGTTAAATAAATGAAAATAATTAGACGAGGAATCAAAACGTTTGTATGTTATTCATTGTTCATGTACATAGTAGACATCCACCTGTATTTATTGTCGCTTTGAATTCTGATGACAAATTATGACACGTTTAACCCTTTAATCTGAGAAGACGATGAAGCTACAACCAGCCAAGCTATAGCTGCTGAGTAGTCGTCACCAAATATTGCTAATATGAAGCTTTTATTACAATCGTTTCCGTGTCGTCACCGATCGATCTAATTCCATCAGTTATCTAAACAGAGGTAAAATGCTCAGTAGCATTTCGCCTGTCTTTACTTTTTCAGTTCAAATTACGCAGCGGTTGACACTTACTTTCATCCTTCAGGGGAGGATAAAGTAAAAACCAGTTTAAAATTCGGGTCGTTGTAACCGATCTCTGCCACCCCAAAAAATGCCCGGAGCTGTTCCAATATTCAAACTAATATTAGTGCCTTTCATGAAGGTGCTGAGCTTGGTAAATCATAAGTACAATAAGCAAAGTGACTGACGACATATACTTCATTTTTAACTTCTGTATTTATAATATAGTTTTATATTTAAGAGATGATGAATTATGTACATTATTTACATTATTTACATTTGACAGATATTTGTCCTCATCTTGTTTGTTGTTAACACAGTGTTTCGGTTGATATACCCTCCAGCCTTCATCAGGTGTCTTGGGGAAATTTTGAACCTAGGTTTTCATTCCTAAGGTATTTTTCGATGTTGCTGTTGTTATTATTATTATTATTATTATTATTATTATTATTATTCAAGTCACTGCATGGAATCGAACTCGGAATCTTCGGGTTAGTAACTTGCGCTCTTAACCATTACGCCATATGCCCGTGGGCATATATTATATGCTATATTTGACCGAAGCCGACTTTTCTCTTCATCCTTTCATGGTCGATGACATAAGAACCAGTTCAGTACTGGGTAAGATGTAATTGACAATGCCACCTATATCGAAATTGCTGGCTTTGTCCCAAAATGTAAAACCAATATTAAGATCTTCATTGTTTTTGAGTTACAAAAATACCATATTTCAGCAATGCTCTCGTCATAATATTCCACTGATGTTAGTCCAGTATTTCGTAATGTTGAATGAGTCGCCTGAACGATTCTTTGATGCCAAGCGTGCTTTAATTGTACAAGATTCTGGTTATTTGGCAGCTAGAAATAGCAATAAAATATTAAAGAAAATACAGATTATGGTATTTAAAACTGAACAGCTCATTAGTTATGCAGTCCACAGTCCATTGCGTAAGAGAAAAGCACAGTTCATCACAGCTGAAATATATTTCATCGACCGATCCTTCTCAGGGACCTCGCTGGAACTAAAACTAACACAGACAACAAAAACTAGTGGATCATCAATTATCCGTATACTATGTGAAATATTAGGGAATAAAATGATAGCGGATATAACGGAAGAATTGTTCTATACTTTGGCGTAGTACGTCTGTTACAAGACATAAGTTTAATTCAAAGCTTAACAAGGTATCTTGTGCAATTTTCAGGGTTTATGTTTTCTACGTCTTCCTTGCTATTTAAATTTGAATAACAGTAACACATGCAGTTTGTCACTCAGAATAATCATTTCACTGCGTAAAAGGAAATTTTCTTTAAAATTTATGACTGTATTCGTTTATGCGCAAACGTGAGATTTATCTGTGTTGAGAAACTGTCTACAAAATATGAAAAAAAAAAGACGGTTGTGGTGGTGGTGATATTCGGTGGTAGAGATGGTAGTGATATATATATATATATATATATATATATATACATTTGTTCATAGAAAAACATGTAATCGTTACCAATATAGCAAGAGATTTCAACGCAAAAAAGTCTAAAGTAGACTCCTTAAGGATAGTTCTCCTTGGATTTATATATATATATATATATATATATATATATATATATATATTAATGCTTTTATACAGACATTGTTTTTAACCACAATACTATACTTGAATTGCATATCACTTTTATTTAATTATCAGCGTGTCTATATGCCTTTCCCTTCATGTAGCTCTGATGGACATAATAAATTGACATATCTACACAACATGGGGATTCCGTTCAGAAAAGCTCCCATGATTCATTGTCAAATATAAACACATACACCCACATACACACATATATTCACAGAACACATACACACACATACACACTTATATTCACATAACACATACACACACATACACATGCACTCTGGTAGTACTTGACATCGCAGGTAAAAGAAAGCATACGTAGAACACCGACACCCTGTGTAAATGCATGTATTACTATGAATAATAACGAGGATGCTTTACAAAAACATGCACTGAACGCTACTTTATTTCCTCAATGCTTTTATACAGACATTGTTTTTAACCACAATGCTATACTTGAATTGCATATCACTTTTATTTAATTATCAGCGTGTCTATATGCCTTTCCCTTCATGTAGCTGTGATGGACATAATAAATTGACATATCTACACAACACGGGGATTCCGTTCAGAAAAGCTCCCATGATTCATTGTCAAATATAAATTGATGAAATGATTAACGATAGGACCATGTTCCTGCATAGAAATTCCACTGTAATTCTATTTGACACCACACACGATATTCTGTATAAAATCCCGTAGCAACACCTGCGAACGAATGACATTCATCTTCATAATTGTAACACCAAAGACACAAATCATGCTGTGGTTAGTTCAGGTACTTTAATATACATGGTGAATGTGGTGATACCTAATAATTCGTAATTCACAAATACGTCCACATATTTAGAAAGAATTGGAGCAGATCCCATCAACCCCAAATATATTTACATGGTGTTCGCGCAAATTTTGACAGTGTTTTCTGTCTGATTTGTTTTTCGGGAACAGCATGGTGTATTGGTGATGGGTCAACAGCGTTGGTGAGCATAGGTATTGAAGTTATAGGTATGGAAATACTGAGATGGAGGACTGGAAGCCCTTTGAATTAAAAAAAAAAAATATTGTATTACGATGATTCACATTGTCTGTCAAAATGCAGATCGATACTGCTGCTCAAATGTTTTATGGACATTACAAAAGCTGCAAGACGTGAAATGGACTGCTGCAACTCGTACTACGAAGCCATAGCCAGCATAAAAGGGTACAGCGGGCGTTCCGACAGCCTCTGCGTGCCATCGAACTGATGAATAGGACCTTAGGTTCAATTCAGATGGCTATGTGAGGCTACTGGATATTACAGGCAATCCCTCACTGGAGACGGTTTTTCTAGTTACGAGGAATATCTTTGAGTTCACAAACCCCAATTTCTATCCTGCTTATTCTCTTGATTTTAATGTGTGTATTGCTTGCGGTTCAAAATGTCTGCACCAACAAGTGGACGTAGTGGGATCCATTAGATAGATGAATATATATATATATATATATATAAAGAGAGAGAGAGAGAGAGAGAGAGAGAGAGAGAGAGAGAGAGAGAGAGAGAGAGAGAGAAATATATTAGCAGAGAGATGGAGAGAAACATATATACACACATATGCAAATACATACATACACATACTTAAATATATACATATGTGCATTGGTATATAGACAGGGAGATGGAAAGGTAGATAGATAGATAGATAGATAGATATATATCTCCCTGAATGTCAACAATTATTATTCGGTTGCCCCATGAATGAAATTATTTCCATATCGTATAAATGTATAAGTGGTTGAGTATTTGGTGTTCTCTATTATTTGCAGGCTGTATCATAATGGCACAGCGCATGCCAAATATAGTCAGTCCATCTCATGCCTTCAAGACTCATTTCAACTACACAATATGGCGAGAGAGATGAACAGGTCAGTACGTGACTAGTGATAATTATATTTACCCTAGAAATATACACACATACGCTTATAATCGAAAGTTATACGAACATACATGAGCTGATATTCCGACGAACGCAAGACTAAATAATGTGGTTGTTAGTCATTAATAATCGCTCAACTAATTAATTGAATGTTTATGTGAGTTAATTTCGTATTAATGACTGGCGTTTAATTTCATTATTCATAACTGACGTGGCTGGCTAAAGCCACATAAAATTTCAAAGTAAATGAATGCCACCACAGGCTGTGAATTTTATAATGGACATTGCTGTTTTTCTTAATAACTGTGTAAGATTGTATCTGTGTATGTATACGTGTATAGAAGCAATTACGGTTATCGATTCCATACACGTTAGATTCTATATACGTACGCACAAGTAAGCAGACGTATATGTGATAGGATGAAGTAAATCATATTAAACAAATACACCATTGAACTTTTATAGAAGCTTACACCGATTACCACAATCAGCATATACGATTCCTGTAATATTACTTCCATACACTTTGAAGTTTGAATCTTCATTCAAATTGATGATTACCACAGAGGTCAATTGCAAATATGCGCGTTGATCTATTTACTCATTTATTTATCTGGATATATATTTATTTATTGACTTCTTTCTTTTTCTTTTTGTTTCCCCTCTATAAACATACATATATAAATATATATGTCTGTGTCTGTATATATATACATATTTATATATGTGTGTATATTTATGTTTGTGCATGCATTTGTGTATAGGTGTATGTATGTATTTTTCTGAGTCTCTATGTATATATTGAGTATTGAAATAGTTTTACCAAACACTGCTGAAGGCGACATCGTTATGCTTTTGAAAACCCATAAAAGTGCAGGGCCTGTTTATATTTTACACTTGTCATATCATAAAACAATTACTGAGATAGTTACTTGATTATTAATTAAGAAATGAAATACAAAACCATGTACGTTTTATTGGCAAAATGAACAGCCAAAGCTCCAACGATATGTATATGTAAACAGACACAAACGCAGGCACACGAGTGAATACACATATGGCAAATTGATCACCGTTTTTATTAAATTTTGTTTATCTTCATTTCAGTAAACTAGGCTAGCGCTCGTGGGAAAATTGGTGATAGATGCTGGGAATTTTATCTCGCTGATTCGCAATATTTGCAGTCTCGCAAGGCAGCGTGTTGGCGATATATTTTAGCACACCAGCCAAAATGCTTTTACGTAATTCGTCCGTCTTTAGGCTCAATGTTCAATTTCCGCTGTGGTTGACTTTGCCTTCGTTAAGGTAAATACCAGCTGAACACTGGGGTAGATGTATTCAACTTATCCACTCCCCAAAGTGTTGACTTTGCACACATATTTTACATCAATATTTGTAGTTTCACGTGTATTAAAGAAATCCCTGCCCTCAGTGTACAGTCTGGTTAGGCCTATATTGATAAATATATTTAACTGTACTGTCATAATTCCTATTGACAGCTTAAATTGTTCCTTAGAGTAACGGTTCAAATTGTGAGGCTTTCTTATCTGTAATCAGAGAAACGGAAAGGTATACAACCTAACATGATCCCTGTATTCATATGCAAGAAGACTCTACGTGAGACGTGAGACGTGTAACATGTCCTTTTTAAATTTCCACTAGTATGCATCATATGACATAAGTAGTCCTTATACAGATTTTATAAGAGTGCAAGTATGTAGTTCACGCATCCAAAAGATCTATCACGGCTGTCAAGTGTTTATCCGAAGAGTTATTCGTGTGTGGGAATTCCGCTGGGATTGACTATGGAATTATATACATTATTTACATTATTTACAAGTGCTTTTATTTCCTTAATTTATGCTGCATACGAAAGTAGAGACATACTATATACGGTACGTTATTAAACACACAAACACACACACATCTACACGTATACACATCTACACATACATATACATACCTGACGACTTAATTTTTTTTATTAACCACACAAGGTCGAAACACAGAGGGAACAACACAAACACAGAAAAAAAACACAAAAGAGGAGGAAAAATAAAATCGAACGAAAAGAATAGTAATGATAAATCAAAATGTGGAATGACGTCTACTCGAACACCACACTCCAGTGAACGTCATTGAACGTTTTTAGAAAAAAAATTGTCACGTGTTATTTTATTTTTGTCTCTTTCTCTTTGTGGTAAATATTTTTTCTAACTGTATTTGCTTGAAAAACATACTTTTCTTTATATTAAGCAAATCATTATAATTGCTTTTACGATGTGCCTAAATAAAAAACATCGTTATAGATCAGCATTTATCAACTTTTGTCGTGATTTGGCTTCCCTTGGACATTGAAAAAAATTATTTCAGCTCCCCTGTGTTGATGAAAAATTTAATCCAGCTTCCCATGTATCTGAGTTAGACCGGCCCGCCCATGACAAATCTGACAAAAGGGGAGACCCGCCGAACTACCAGCTCACGAACTGCATCTGAAAGTTGGCTTGCCAATCATGCTGCTAAGGAATTTAGATGCTCCAATAATGTGCAATGGTACGCGGATGATTATCAAAAAATTGTGCTCCCGAGTTCTGTAGGCAGCAATCTTGAATGAACCGGCCGCTGGCTAAGACATACTTATAACTCCCATGTCCCTTACCCACTTCGATACGACCTAGAAGTTTAAACAGATGCAATTTCCCGTCAAACTCTGCTTTCCCATGACAATCAACAAGGCGCAGAGAAAATCAGTGGAAGCGGTTGGTTTGAATCTGACAGAGGAAGTATTCTCACACGCACAACTGTACGTTGGCTGTCCCCATAGTCTTTCTATTTGTGCAACCGATGGAAGGACGAATAATGTTGTCTACCAGGAGGCACTCCAAATATAATAACGGCAACTTCAACTGCTTCAATTTCAACTCCGCAATTTTTTCATCGTCATGCCAGCCCAGGTAAGTCCAGTCTTGCTTTGCTCTCCTTACTAACTCACCATGATATTCTTTTTTTTTTTCTACCAAGTTCCGTCGCCCAAACATCACTTCGTATCCATTTCTTCATCTTTTTTATGTCTTCGTTTCTCTCTTCGCGTCGTTCTTTGACCGAGTGAAACCGGGCTTAGCTGCTACTATATATATATATATATATATATATATATATATATATATATATATATGTGTGTGTGTTTGTGTGCGTGAGAGAGAGAGAGAGAGAGAAAGTATTTTTTGTATATATATATATATATATATGTATATATATAGAGAGAGATACATACAAAGATAGATAAATGCATAATATGAGTGATTAACTGTGTGTCAATCGAATGCAAATCGCATTGCCAAGCATATATGAAAGATATTTCTATATCATTGACCTTTTATATTGACGGAGATCTGAAGTAGTAAACAATAGATTTTATTATTCTTTCAATACATCTTATGAAGCTGAAGACACTGTTCCGTTTATACTTTAATATTGCGTTGTTAAATAAATACACATTTGCATAAAAGGACAACGAAACTGTGCTGTTACTGCTATTGCAAATTATACAAATTTGACTCATCTTTATATGTTGTATATACTACTGTGTTTCTGCTTTGTCGAAATACACATATGGTCCAAAGCATTCATGATGCTATAACTATAAACACGATATCCTGTCTGTGGAGGGCCTCGGTATCACCCTTTACATTTGCTCTACATAGACATGTAACTTTTTGTAATCAGGATGATTCCAGGATTGAATTTCTGCTCTTTATTTTTTTCTTGAACATCTAGCATTAGGATCTGATTTAAAAGCATTTGGGTTGCTATTTATAGCATGCAAAACTTGGCCGATTCACGGAATCTTGGTTGGCATTTTTCAACAGAGATCAAGGAGGAGGAAAATGATATTCGCTTTGTTGGTTTTACGTCAAGATAAGTACTCTTGGATAAATTGCCCAAAAGTTGGAATTCACCTTGGGACTTTAATAGAATGATTGCTTTACAAAATTCTCATCCATTCTCAACCTCTGACCAAATTCTCAACCTCTGACCAAATACGTCTATAGACATTAAAGAAATATTCTAATGATGCAATGTAGCTCCCTTTTAGCCAATGTTCCATTTCGTCCTCCTCAGGAGGCAAAACAAAATCTCACACGGTGTGCGGTTTTTCAGCTATATAATAATAATAATAAATTTTAAATAGACATTTTTCTGTATATTGATTATTTTATAAGAAATAACCTAAAAGTTTTGCACGGTCATTTTGATGGTCGCTTCGCATCATCTCCTCTAATACTGAACCCCTGTAATGAAATATATTGATTAGGTATGGAGATGAGTCCAACTAGTCCAATATTTCATCTGTGGAAACGCAATGCGAAACATTCACTTTAAAATTAGCAGTTAGTAGAAATTTAGAATAGTTTAAAGTGGCCGAATACTTTTGAACGGTACTCTCGTGTTTAGATAGCATAAAATCGAAATTATATAATCTGTTTCAGAGACACAATTAGCTAGCACGGAACGAATAAATGAGAGATGTAACTATCAATTACGATTGGTAGGAAAACAACTAGAAGAAATATGTGCAAGCGTTTCTTTTTATTTGTGGTATTCAGAAAAGCTTACATAATAAGATAGATGGAGTAACAAAAATGTCTCAACTGAACCGGTGTACGTCGTTTACCATTTTCCTATAGGAGACATTTCAAGGAACTTCTTCCGTGTATGCAGTAACTGTCAGTATTTGTACGTTTGCATGTATGTGAGCACAAGTGTATGTGCGCGATTCGTGCGATATACTTTTAAAAGAAACCTGGATATCGGGAGCTGCTCGGAATATAAAGCAACTTTCTCTTTATACTCCTAATATTTAGCATATTTCTAAAGTAAAGGAAGCTGTTACACAAAATTGATATAATTTCACTTTTAGAAATCTGTGAAAGAATTGATGTGATATAATTGTTGTCGTGACCTGAGACATTTGTGAAAATTTTTTTCACTGCACTACCTGGAATATCTTGAAATGTTATTTGTTGAATTTTTTGTTTATTTTTGATACACGTCATTGACAGTTACGTGATATATGCGTTGTGTGATGCATGCGTTCGAGTTAGCGTCAAGGTAGACGTTTCTAAGTCACTGTCATGTGGAGCTATCAGCGATAGCACGATAGACGATTCAAAGATAAGACGCCGAATACCGTCACAACATAATAGTGCCGACAAGAATATTACAGTGCCTACAATAATATGCAAATAGTCTGCGATCAACATTATAACAGATAGATAGATAAATAGATAGATACATAGATGGATGGATAGCTAGATAGATAGATATATTTATAGATAGAATGACATATATATATATAGAGAGAGAGGGAGAGATAATAGGACGTATATATACAGCGAGAGATAGGCGGAGACACAGACACACAGGTAGGTAGGTAGGTAGATATTTGTATGTATGTTAGCGTGAAAGTCATGTCGAACGGTACAAGATTGACCTAACGACTATTTCAAGCAGTGAAGCCAGTGTTTTAAGTCGGAGTTTTCTTTTTTTTTCCAACACGCAGCGTGGTGTGCAAAATGGGTTTTATATTTTGTTAGAAATCTGAATGAAATATGTTTTTATGATATTTTTTTTCCGTTTTTTGGCTTTTGTTCTTGTTTTTCATTTTTTTTTTAAGGTAGGAAGCGGAATAAATTTAAAACTCAGAATAGACAGATTAAATTGAATGGTCGATAGAAGACTGGTTAGAAGGGAGATCGTGCTGGGAGGAGACAATAAATAAAACAATTGATTTCAGTAGTGCTTATCAGATGATAGGTGTTGTACACTCTGAAAGCATTGGTGTCATTTAGAGGTTATCTGAATAAATAAATGTAAGTGTTTATATTAGTAAATAAATATTAGTGTATGTGTGTTTGCCTATGTGTGTGTGTGTGTGTGTGCGTGTGTGTGTTTGTGTGCAGTTCTCTGTCCTGCCTCGGAATCTCTATGGAGTCATCTCATCAATTATAAATGACATAGCAGCATGACAGATAATCTAGAGAGAAAATATTTCTACACCCTACTGTATTGGAAGCGTTCTTCTTAGTACATAAAATTTCACTACACCCTTTAACCCATAGAGTGTAATATGCAGAACTACCATTTATTATGAATTATACAATTAGTTTTAGATGTAGTTCTACTCTGTTATTAATGGTGATAAGTATTTACTAAAAGTTTGGAAGCATGAAGTTACTCAAAGACAGATGCGAACGATACTTTTGACCTTCATTGTCCTGATGATCTACCGAAGTTTCCCAGATCTATTTTGCTATATGTGAGAGATATTAACCTTTTCGATGTAGCAGTTGTTATTACTAAAAAATATGTTCCTTGTTCAATCTCTTAATGGGATGGAACATACACCTACACATTTATATTTCAATTTGCAATCACCCTATTGAGCAAGTCGAAAGTTTTGCTTCCCACTGAAGAACACACAGTGTTAAAGCCATTAAATTTGATGATATTTGAAATTATTACTTTCTTTCCTTACGTTTCATTCTAAAAAATTTGTTCAAAGCTCTACTTTTTTTTTTCGCGAAATCAATGATGCAATAAGCTGTTAATATATAAAGTGATTGTTTCCAATGCAAACCCGTAACAAATGTAGGTCTCGCCGCTTCATAAAATGAATTACACAAATAACGGAACGTTCAGATGTTGCAAGACGATCTTTTTCTAGTATCTGCCATTTGACTGCAGCCTTGCTGGAGCACTGGCTTGTGTGGTCTTTGTTTAGAAGGCTAGTACTTCTATCGGGATCACACATATACACACACATATAGACGCGCACACTCACATACGAATACACACGCACACTTATATACAGGGGTTGGACAAAATAATGGAAACGCCTTTATATTTCAAACGAATTTATTTTGATATATTCTACGAGGTATGGGCTCGGGCATATTTTGAAGTCTTTCCAGTGGAATTTTTGTCCATTCTTCAGCTAAAACAGTCTCCAGTTCGTGTGGTGATGTAGTGATGATAATGGAAGATATCGACTCCTTACTTTATTTTCGAAAATGCACCATATATGTTCAATAATAATGAGATCTGCGGACTGTGGTGGCCAGATAAGGTGTTCAACTTCCCTAGAACGTTCCTTGTGCCATTCAGTAACAACTTTAGCTGTTCGAATTAGTACATTCAGTTCCCCAACCATAGGATGAATTTGATCAGATAAAATCCTTAAATAGTTTTAACTATTGATTCTGCCATGAAGGGCAACCACTGGGCCGGCGGATTTTTAATGTATAACCGCCCCCAGATCGTCACAGAACTTCCTCCATGTTTAACAGTTGGAATAAATTTATCTGGGACAAATGCTTCTTTTGGCTGTTTCCACACGTATACTCGGCCAGTGGTCGGAAATTAGGTAAATTTTGACTGGTCCGAGAAAATAACATTCTTCCACTGCTCTAGGGACAAATTCTGTAGGATTTTTTCTACACTCTAAATGCTTTACGATGTTTGTTTTTGAAGGTAGTGGTTTTATTGCAACCCTCACGTGAAATTCGGCTTTGTGCAGCTCCCGGTGAACAGTTTTTGTGGAAACTGGGTTCTCGAGGTGGTCATTAACCCTCCCAGTAATTTTGGGAGCTGTACTTTTGTGATCCTTTCTAACAAATTGCGTAAGAATCCGACGGTCCCTATCTCAAAGTCTTGACTTTCTGACCGAGTATTGTTTCGATGAGGAGATGTTTCCCTCTTCCTCAAAGGCTGTCATTATTTCGAGACAGTACTCCTTGATACACCAAACATTTCGGCTTTTTAAGTTACGATAGCGTCTACCATACGAGCACCAATAATTTTACTTCTTTGAAGGTCAGTCCGAAAGATCTGTATTTTGAATAACTTTTTCTGATGATATCTGAAAAGAAACAGCAATTTTAGCTAAACATATTAAGCAACACTAATAGCAGATCAAAAACATGAAAATAAATGAGTTTTTGACGGTGTTATAGATATTTCGAGAATTATGATGCTATGATGCTAGGTGTTTCCATTATTTTGTCCAACTCCTGTATTTATGCATGTATATATATATACGATAACTTTCTTTCAGTTTCATTGTACAAACTCCACTAACAAGGCTTTGATATGCCCATGGCTGTAGGGTAAAACATTTACCCAAAGTGCCACGCAGTAGGACGGAACCGAGAACCTTATGGTTGGGAATTGAGCTTCCTACCATATATGTAACACCTTCCGAAATTTTTTGTTGTGTACAAGCGTATTGGATACAATGTCAATGGGTAAGATGTTTGTTCACACGTTCGGAAAATCTAGGGACATAAAATAGTTGCCAACTCAACGAATAAGGGAAAATACTGAAATGTCACATGAACACTCTGGTGTGAAAATCACACGTGGAAGTGATATTTTCAAAATAAGAAAGATAGAAGCATAAAAGTGCATTCTTTATTCTCTCTGACATTAAATAGATAGGAGACAACAATCCATAAATTTGTCAAGGATGATAATTCAAAAGAATAAAAAACGCCTCCTGAATTATTCTTTCAGCAACGTGAAGTTCATTGCAGTAATATTCAAACATGCTCATATATACACACAAATACACGCACACAAACGCTTATATAGGGAGGAGAATTTCGAATATTCCCAAGTGGTGAGTTGTAATATATATATATCCTCCCGAAAGATGAGCAATTACCTCCTCTGTCCCGAATAATAACACTGACCAATTACCACGCCTTCTCAAAGCGCGTGGCTTAGTGGTTAGAGCATTCGGCTCATTGTCGTAAGGTCATTAGTTCAATTTCGGGCGACGCGTTGTGTCCATCAGCAAGACATTTTATTTCACGTTGCTCCAGTTCACTCAGCTGGCAAAAATGAGTAGTGCCGCAATTTTTCTACCTGCAACCTCATTCATTCACAAACTTCTTCACAAACAGCATAGAATAAAACCTTAAGAATATACGAACTTACGACAATTTCCATGTCATGATGAGCGAAAGCGAAGCCGACTGACAAACACAATACTCTTTCACTCTTAAAATATATTTAAACTATGTAAACTGTGTGCATTTACCTTCTTCTAACCTATATATATATATATATATATATATATATATATACACACAGAAATAAATTTATTTCTCAAACGCGCGAGAATGCTATAAATAGCGTGATCAGGATAATTTATCCATATAATACAGAAAAATACGTTGCCGGCCAAAAAAAAACAAAAAAAAAACTTTGTTTGTTTACTTTCATCGTAAAGTTGAATATATATATATATATATATATATATATATATATATACATAGCTTTAATATACTATGAACATGGGAAATCTAGAGATTCTTAATCGAATTTTCTTCAGGGAGATATAATATCGTGCGTACCGAGTTCAAGTATAATCTGCTATTACTTTTACGGATAATTTTTTGTTCTAGAGATTTTATAATCGTGTTACTAGACATAATAAGAAGAAAATAAGAGGTATAGGAACATTTCCCGGTTTTATGGCGTATATATTCCCCTACCTGGACAGGACGTCGATCTGTCGAAGCATTATTTACTTTTGTAAGTTGCGTGGATTGGGGCGATGTGAAATTAAATGTTTTGCTAAAGGACACAATGCATCGCCCGGTCCATGAATCGAAACTACAATCTTACGGTCATGAATCCAATACCCTGACTGCTATGCCACCACCCTCCACAGTATGGGGAAGGCCATTGAAATAATTTCTGCATCATCAGGAGATGATTTAGCATAATCATGACCTGCAACCGATACGTTTATTAAATCGTTCGAAAATTTCATTCTAGCTTCAAACATTTAGAAAAACCACGGGCAAACTGCGGCACTTGTCGAATTTCTGAACTGCACGCATATAGGTAACTATCTTGAAATTGTTGAAGTGCAACCTGCCTGTTTCATGACTAATGTCTTCAAAAACAAATTGGCTGTATCTGATTTAAAGAATCGAGAGTTAATTCAATTCAACTGCTTTAATACATTAGCTATGGCAATGTAAACAAAAATCAATTGTGTAGTATTTACCTACATTCTATAAAATTCAAATGCCTTTTCAGAATATACAAAGCATATATAATGTACATAATTCTACATGTTAATTATTTTGAAATAATCACATTGTTCTCGAAATTAAATAGAGAAATATATGGGATTTTTGTAACAGATCACTTTAGGAGAGCATTGTCTTTCATCGGAGGACATGAGCTATCATTTTCCGATGACTCTGACAACTAGTAATTCATACACTTAAACAATGTGTTGCTATTATCCTCATACCATATCTGTAAAAGGATACCCAGTTATAACATCTGTTTTCTGAAGAGAACAATCTTTTCATATCATCTATAATTACCAAAGCTGAAGGGTATTGAAATAATTCAATATGCATTTACCTGAAATGTATTGTTCTTTGTTCTTATTTATGCCCTGTTCTATATACATATGCATATGCATACATGTGAAAATCCACTCACATACACATGTATTTACATATATGTACACGATTCTACATATTCACATACAAACACACATATATAATTGCGTGGGCCTGAGAATGCTTTTCTATTTAATGAATGCATTTTTATATTATATTATATTATATTATATCATTAAAATGTGTACAAACCGAAATATGTATGTATTTGAAAACATTATGTAAATTCTCATAGTTGTCTCGACTTTCAATTAAGCAACTCCCATTAATGTATTTTAGCGATATTTTCATTTCTGTAACTCATTAATTATATTGATAGTTATAAAATGACACCGAAAGTTTTAGGCATTGATTTCAAATTTTGGTACAAGGCCAGTAATTTCCAGGCAAGGAGCAAGTCGATTACCTCGACCCCAGTCAACGACTGGTACATATTTTTAACGAAGCCGGAAGGATCAAAGGCAAAATCGATCTGAACGGAATTTGAACTTAGAACTTAAAGACGGACGAAATGCCGCAAAGCATTTTGCTGGGCGTGCTAACGATTCTGGCAGCTGGCTCCTTGTTTAAGACAGATATCGATTTCAAATTTTAACACAAGCGCAGCAATTTCGATGCAGGGAACAGGTTGATTTCATCGACCCCAGTGTCCAACTGATGCTATTTTAGCAACACCAAGAGGATAAAAAACAACATCGACCGCAACAAAATTAGTACTTACTCAGAACGCAAAGACGAGTCTGCCATCTTGCCGCTTTCATTAAGATAGAAACTGAAGCACAGTTATTACTCCACAAAAGTATTATATTCCAATTTCTGGTTTTATCGTACAACAGTTTCCAATTATTTGGTCTATTGATATGATACCTGCATTTTTCAATCCTTGTCATTGGTTCACATGCAATTATTATTGCTATTATTTTCGTTTAACTTATAATCCTGTCACGCTGCAAGATATTCAGTTAACCAATGAACATTGACTTTCCTTGATGCGTCACTGGATTTAATAGAAATCAATATGAAGCTTAATTGCAAAATGTGTGTAGTGGTAGCTTACCTTCGTACATGTTTGATTCCAATAAATTTCTCATCGTTACTATCATCGTCATCGTCGTCGTTATCCTCATCATCGTTGTCATCAGCGGCGGCGGCGTGACCGGCACCACGTCGCCACCATCATCCTCATCATCGTCGTCGTCATCGTCATAACAACTATCCACCAACCTACCACCACCACCATCATCATCATCTCCCTTCCTTCTTTCTGTTTCATCACTAACATTATTAATATGTCCATTGGAGATATTACGTAAGTTAATACTGTAATTAAAGTTGTTCTCTATTAAAACTTTTCATTTAATTCACCTCAATTTACGTTCCTTTTTGTTGTTATTACTCAACGTAAAGTCATCATCAATGTTCCACATCTTTTTTTCGGCGTGACTCGTTTTAAATTACTATTTAGTACATTACCAGATGTGATCTAAAATGAAATTAAATAATGCGGGAGTAGCTAGATGTGTAGTAAGATGCATACTAAGACTGAAACAAGCAAGATAATACATACATACATGCACACACACACACACACACACACACACACACACACACACACACACACACACACACACATATACATATATATATATATATATATATATATATATATATATATACTTCTAATAAAACGATAACGTTTTTCAAATAAAATTTTATCAGAGGCCAGCATATTGAAATACCTTTCAAAGTAAAAATATAAACAGGTATCAATAAGGGCAACGGGAAAACATACTATATATATGTATTCATAATTATATATTAAATATTCATAAATTTGTAAACAAACCCAAAGGCTGTAGAATACGGAGTAGGGTGATACACATAAGTCCTTTTTTACTCATAATTATCGTGTAAATAAAAACTATATTATTTATAAAATAATATATTCTGCATTTAAAACGACTAAACCTAAACAATCGACTGTGCTATGTGATTGAAGTCGGTGCGTAAGGAGACATATAAGCATTAATATCATGTTCAATTCCCAGTGGTTCGGCCCATCTTTTTTTTCAGTTAATTGTTTAGGTTTAGTCATTTTACATGGAGCCTATATTATTATACAGCTCATATATATTCAGTCATTATTAAAAAGGACACATGTGTGTCTCTTTTCTATGTAATTTCCAACCTTCGGGTTTGTTTACAAATATATAAATATATATATACTAGACTAAAATTATCTATACTTGAAGTTTGGCTGAAATAGATGGGTGGACAATGTGACTAAATTCAGTGTGTACGGAGCCATGTAAACACTGATATGGTATTCAGTTTCCCAGTGGTTCGGCCCATATTATATATACATATGTTTTCTGTTTTGTTACTCTAGATCACCATGAAAATATACTCGAATGGCTGCATTGGTCCACTGGTAGAAAGCCTGTCAACAGGTGATGCGCTATATATATATATATATATATATATATATATATATATATATATATATATATA
>NC_142948.1:10161707-10184207 GCF_046866305.1 Octopus bimaculoides | reverse complement strand
TGTAAATTATCGCCAGTTTCATATTCTGTTTCCTAATGTGCGGCGAGAGTGATAAAGATGTTTATGATTGAGATAGGCAAAAACATACCGCTTACATTTGATATCTTGGATAAGCATTCGCCAGATTATGTTGGGCGGAGCGAGGTAGCGGCGATTTATCTCCCCGCTAGCGATATAAAGAAGGGTAAAAAAAATATATAAGAAGATTAGTTAATCATGGATTTTTTTCAGTCTATTTCCCTCTCAGATCCTCAAGCTTCTTTCTGCGGTCCTACATTTTGTCTAAGCCCTGTAAAAGTACTCAAAATGTTAGGCCTCCAACTCTTTAAACCAGGAAAATTTCAGTAACCCCTCGTACACTACAAAATAGTTATAACTAACATAGCAGAATAAAAAGAATCTAGTGATCTTGTGAGGAGGCGAAAACGGTGACCCAGAGAGTATGGAACTTATAATTCTTTCAAGTTTAAATTATAGTTATTACAAAATTCTCACAAATAAAATTATTCTTCCATGCGAAATGTCTGTGGTGTTAACTTTCTTTTTGCAGATGAGTTATTAACGAGGGTTTTGATAATACACAAAACATGATGTAAGAGATTTGTTATACTATTGAGTGGTAACTTTGAATATTATAACTTGTGTAAGCTGTTATTTGAGAGTTGTATGAAATACAATGCGTCAATTTCGTAAGTTTGTGCTGTGCGATTTTGCTGAATTCTTTTATTGAACCCATAGATTCGACTAAAATAACCCAGGATGGACGGCGCCTCAAAGAGAATGAAATGAGAATTTTGGAAACTGAAGGAATGATGACAAATTCTTACAAATATCATGTTGATTCAAGTTATATTCAACAATAAAAGGTATTGAAAGTGCATTCATTTAAATCGTTTTCTATACGTCATAGTGAAAGCAAGCAGGTATAACGAGAAAAGCAAATTCGACATGTTTAATGTAAAGTTAGAATATCTTGAATATTCAATAAGGTTGTTGCTGCTGCAATGCCTTAACAAAATTCAAGTTACAGATGAAATATAACAGGTGAAGACGACAGGTAAGTATTCCTTCTTTTCACTTCCTGAATATCGAATGAAAGAAATGCTTTATCCCAGTACCTACATTATGAAACTAGAGTCATTTTAGAACTGGAGACAGTAAGATAATTTGAAACTTGTTGAAAGCAACATATGCTACACCATAACAACAAAGCAAAAATATAAACTATAAGTTATTATACCACGCATCCCAGTTTTGGATATGGGAGAGAAGTTCACATAATGTCCATTTTTGTAAAGAAATGACATATCTTTGCATGATGACCAGTACTGCTTCTCCCTATTCACCTGAGAAAGAGATAAAATGAAAGGAGAGGAGAAAGGCAACCTGTCCGAGACTGCATTGCAATAAAAGGAAATGAAACCATGAAAGAAACGAATAACGTATGAAAAAGCTAATCTAGAGCGAGAGAGTGAGAGAGTGAGACTGAAAGAAGGGAAAGAGAGTGCGTGATGTTGAAATTAAATTTACAGGCGTCTGGTTCTACAGCTGCTCTTCCAAAGATCGAAAACTTTCGGAGTGACAACTGTTGCTCCGATTTGTTAATTAATGATTAAAAAATCATTACGGATTACGAGGCATTTCAAAAACGAACACTAAGGAAAGATATTACAATCGTTAGTATAATCCCCTAACACTGGATAATACTGTTGAATGGTTTTGTTTCAAAGTTTAATCTTACAGAAATATTTTAGTAAACATGAAAAGCAGGGAAGTGATTTACTCAAAATAATCAAAGGCAGGAGTTGCACCTGCATGAGAATAAGAGATATATATAGGAAACGCATTTCCCTTGTATCCTTGTCATCAACATCAAAGGAAGACCTAATTTGTCATTATGTATGTGAATATATAAACATGTGTGTGTCGTGTGAGAAAGAATGTCTAAATGAAGAGGGTGTGGTTTATATCTGTGTCATTGCGTTATTGTGTTGACAGAGGTTATGTAATCAATGACCTCACATGCACACCATACTATCTGGTATTTAAGCATTAAAACGTGGTCATTCCATATATACGAATATACACGTGTAAGTGATATAAACCTGAAGATATCGTTTCAGGTCTAATAAAATTGCAATGCACTTGCTATCGTCGTTTATATATAAATATATATATATATATATATATATATATATATATATATATATACAGGCATATGAATAGATATACAGCAGGAAAGTATTTAAATCACAGTTCTAGACATGTGTAACCCTATGAACCAGCCATAACTATGCTTAAATTTATGTATAGAGTATGTACCTATGCATTCAAATATACACATACCTACATATATAGTCTCTCTCACATTCTCTTTTCTGTCTCATTTTGAGTGTGTGTGTGTGTGTGCGCGTGCGTGCGTATATATATATATATATATATATATATATATAATTATTGTTGAATACACAATAAAGCAATATATTTATCCTTGTTGGACTCAGTCTGTCGCTCCTGTGAACGCTGCCGTTTTGTGCACAGGTCCTTGAGGCATGTTACAAGAAAGATAAGGAGTTACAAATGCACGGAATTACAAAGATACAATATTCATTTCTCCAACCCTTTTAGGATCACATACAATTGTATAGGTTAAAGAGAAGAAATACTAGTACAGCAATCTGTTTCCTTTAGAAAATTGTTATTTTAATACATCCGTAAGTTTTACAAGTATACGCTGATAACAAATGCATTCTCAAATGAATATATACATACAGAATAGAAGAAAAGCATGCTTCGCGAGAATTACATTCATAGCTTTCTTCTATTGTGATGTACTTTTCTTTGGTTACAATCATTTACTGATTATCATGTGTTTGCTTGAGAAACGATCATTCGAAATAACGTTTCACTTTCCAACAAAATCATACAGAAACGAACGCAGTTACACTGGCACATTGTAATTATAGACATGCAAAGATGACCACACACACACACCCTATCCCCCCTCCCTCCCTCTGTCTCTCTCACCCTCTCTCTCACACACACACACACATACATATATATATATACATGCAGGAAATAATATGTATACGTATTATATATATATATATATACACGTGCTCGAATGAATACGTAAATATATACATACATACATTATATATATATATATATATATATATATATATACTATTAATTATGATCATATGTGCATGTATATGATTGTATGTACAATGTACACACACAGACGCATATATATATATTCATGTACACACACATATATATATATATATATATACATACATACAGAGAGAGAGAGAGAGTGTGTGAGAATGATAGATATATAATTAAATATGATCTATTTTACACCTCCACAAATATATATATATATATGTGTATATATATATATATGCATATGAATATGTACGTTCATATCTTATGTAAATACACTTAATCTTCATAAAGTCTTGAAAATCCCATTAAGTATAGTCACAGATTACACATCTCACATTTCAATACCTTTGTTTTGCTTAAGGTATATTTTTGGGAAGAACATTACTTTTGTTATATGACTACCAGATACCAAGAGTACCTATGTAATCACATTGTCTACAGAAATATAAACGACTGCATATTTTATTATTAGTAGTATAAATAATAAAAATCACTATAACCAAAGTAAAACATTATAGAATATCGGCAAAGTCACATACTTAGTGAATACATATCATGGAATTATACATATTTATTTAATTATGGTTGATATATACACCACCATCAGTCATACTACACTAAAGTAGAGATATTCATAAGTTGATAAATACTGATATATGTTTTTTACGGTGCCATACGCGATATTATTATCTCCCTTGTATATTGAAAAAAAAAAAAGAAACTGCAGACAATTTGATTGTGTCCCTGAGTATCAAATATTGACTCACGTCGTCACTAAGAAAGAGGTGTGTATGCTTTTCCAAATTAGTAGCGCTTTGGAAAGTAGATATATATTATTTTATTATTTTCTTTTACGTGTTTCAGCCAATTTGACGGCTGCCATGCTGGAGCAGTACTTTTAGTCGAGCAAATCCGGAGTTCTAAACAGCAACCATATAGTTGCATATTTGGAATCCTTGGCAATATGCTTTATCGCCGGCATGTACTCCGCCAGCTCCTTTTCTATTTCTGGACTAGGAAAGGGGACAATGGAATACAAGGACTTTGAAGAAGTCCTTAGAACCACCTTCCTCCTTTCCAAATCTGTCACCCATTCTTTGGGTGGGTTAATTTCCCACACCAAAGCAGTGTTATTTTTTCTACAAAAATAATAATAAACAAAAAAAGGAAAAAAACAAAGTTCACTGATAAATGTCTGTCCACTGGCGTATTTGAACTCCTGACCAGGCCTGTGTATTCCAATATAGGTAATCCAATAATTGGTTCACAAATACTGGTGCTCCTAGTATAATCAAATTGTGGAAATCTTCATAAATTTTCTCCTACCTTTCACCAGCATTACTAAATTTCTTTCGTAGACTAAATTCGCCGTGTTGTTCAAGTTAAATATCTTTTAGCCTAATCGAACTCCTGGTAATCCTAGATAATCCAATATAGGTACTCCACAATGACTTTATGCATAAAAATAGATGTTCGCCGCGAACTTTGCAGCGAGCAACTCTTATTTACATAAACAAGAAGAAAAAAAAAACGTTTACAAAAAGTCTTTCAGAAAAAATTACAAATACAGAAAGTCTTCAGAAAAAAAATGGAAAGAATTCTTGCGGCGAGGTAACGCCCACCGATAATTCTTCACTAAAACAAACACAACCAAAGGAGGGGAAAAAATGCCTCGCGGCCAGTGGAGATATCCTATTTATAAAAATAACAATAAAGTAACCTACCCCAAAAACAAAACTTCTCCTACCTTTCACCCGCTTTACTAATTTTCTTTCGTAGACTGGAATTTACAACACAGCTAAATTTGGCCGTGTTGTCTCTTTGGTTGACAGGAGCCACTATGTACTACTCATGCGCGGGAAGCAAAGCTACGCACAATACAGCCACTTCTATTATTCTCTGGGGTCTTTTTTCTTTGATAATTCGGACGAACATCGACATCTCTACTTGTACTATTAAATCAAATATCTGGTGCAAGTCTTGCTATTTGTTTTTTTCGGGATTTTTTCAGCCCAAGCAAGCACCTGTTTATGATGATGTCCTACACAGAGTTAACCTACTTCTTGTTCGATTTTGTGTCACACAATAAGAATATAACTAGGTTAATATGTTTGCTGTATATAGTAGATGCATTAAATATTTCTTGTACATTTTATGAAATATTTACATTTCTTTAAATATGTTAATTAACCTTATTCAAAAACCATTTTGTTTCCTGGCTGTGATTGTCGTCTTCGCCACTTTATTTCAATTTTGATTTTCTTATAACACACACACACACACACACAAACAGAAACACACATGCACCGACATACGCACACACATATATACTACATAGCGACATATATTATATGCACACGCACAGATATATGTATTAAAAAAAGCATGAGCAAGAAATATAAGGCCACATTACCTTAATGTTTAAATGAAAAAAATCATTCTTAACCGGACACAATTCTTTCATCATATGTGTGTGTATGTGTACCTGTGTTTTCCTGTGTGTGCCTGTGTTCCTGCGTCTCTTAGCGCGTTTGTGTATATGCATACAATTATACATACGTATACACATATATTCGTCTGTTTAAAAACATTTTTCTTACCAGATGTCTGCGCGCGCGCGTGTATGCGCGTGTGCTTGTGCGTGTATGTTTGTTTTAATAAGTTTCAATGGCAGCTTCTGCCAATTTTGAGGACCTCTTAAATCTCGTGCTCCATAGATCCGCTTGGTTGCAACATCAGATTCTCCCACCGAAAGCCTATTAAAGAGGTATCGTAAATTTGTTTGCCTATTCGTACAAAACGATAGTGTCTGTGGATTTTTGTATGTGATGATCTTGTCCAGGGTTTCCACAATTGACCTGTAGGCATCGTATAATGACGAAGGACACAAAATCGGGAGATCTTTCGATACCAGTACGAAATATCGGCCTTTTCTGTAAAGATTGTATTCGGTGATATTTACCAAAGATCGGCCTTTTCCGTAACACCCGCACGATCTTCACTAGGGTGTTAGGGTTAGGGTTTTAGTGTCAGGGTTATGGTTTTAGTGGTAGGGTTGATGTTTAGGGTTATGGTACGGTTAGGGTTAGGTTTAAGAGACATAGTGAGAGAGAGAAGGTGTGTTTTATTTTTTGTTTTTGCTTGTTGTTTGCTGCCAAACACACCCACTGTGGTAAGTAGCATGCCAACTTCAAAAGAAATGCGTTCTCTCTATCTCTTTCGCTTACTTTCCCACCACCCCAACCCAACACTATTTACGGAAAATGCCGAAGTGATGTAAATAACACACGTGGTCTAAATGACATACCTCGGACTACTATCGAAGGATCATCCAAAATCGTATATAATGTGGTAGGATAGCATAATCAAGAATTGAAGCTACCGGTAATCCAGATCTGTCAGCAATCATAATGCAGTTGCGGTTAATATTGTTGTTAGTAATGGTTAAGGTAGCGTGTTGGTTGCCGTGAAAGTGTTTTGCGTTATATATATGACTGATTGTTTTGTTAATGTTGAGAAGCTAGAGAATGACAAGTTGAAAAGAAAATGTTCTACTATTATCACTCATTGTGGTACATGAGATTCTTACTTTGGTCGTTTGAAACTAAATCATTACTCGCGAGATAAGATTCATGGATCGTTGAAGAATCGGTTTGCAGCGACTAGCTACTGTTGGTGGTATCACAATCATGCCACCGAAGACATCGTTGTAACAGCGTCAATTTATAACATACATACTAATATATAGTTCTATATTTACCTCGGTTCTATATAACCACGGACGTATGGCGCAATGGTTAAGAACGCGGGCTGCTAAACCCAAGATTCCGAGTTCGATTTCAAGCAGTGACCTGAACAATAATAACATCGAAAAATACGCAGGTTCGAAATTTACTCAAGGCACCTGTAGAAGGCTGGACGGTATATCAGCCGAAACGTTCTGTTAACAACAAACAAGTTGAGGACAAATATCAGTCAAATGTAAATAATGCAAATAATATACATACTAGTGTAGTCATGTGGAATATTTTTATAAGCGCGAAAATAATTCAATTTTCCATGATATAAGCTGAGGCACCATCGTCATCTTATGGATATCCACATATTGCTTACATATTATAATATATTTATATGGCCATGCAACTTTGGCACCGATATTTGAACAACAATGTTATCAATAACAAAGCAACCTACAATTGAGAACTGATACACACCTGCACAATGGTAGATAGACGTCTAAACACACACACACACACACACACACGCACGCACATACACAGGCTCGAGCATAAGCATATGTACACATGCACAGAAATAGATAGAAATAACGAAGAATATAAAGGAGGTCAGGTGTTATGAGATTAATCTACCTATTTCATTAGTTGATAGACATAAGATGACGATCGCTTCTCAGCCGACATAACGGGAGAAATAATTTACGTTAGCGTAAAATAAATTATTTACATGCCTGCACTAGTGTGTTTGCATATTTTACAAGCTAGCGCAGGTGTGAAAGGCCGACTCTTGAGAGTTTTCCTGAAATTAATACCGGATGAGATAAATCCATATAGTATGTATATATGTACATATATATATATACATATATATATATATATATATATATATATATATATATATTTGTACATGTATATGGATGAATATGCCTGTATGTTTGTATATAAATGCGTATGTGCATGTGTGAAATGTATTCCAACGTGGACAGGCATTTAGCGTATTACACAAGTTATTCTTAAGTTGTTATATTTCGAGATTCATTTTCTTCTACATACTGTTAATATTTTATTGCAATAGCTGCAACTCTAATACTGCAGCTGCTACTTCATCACCTTTAGAGAAAATGTGCTTTCTGCTCTCTAGAAAAAGATAAATTTGCTTTCATCTCTTGGACAATCATTGGCGGCCGAATTCGGCTGTATTGATCTCCACTGCAGCAAAGACCATAGTCAAGAACCATTCAATTATCAATAGACATTGTCGATGATGTTCCAGTTGATATTTGTGTTCCGTTTAAATCTCTACCAGAAATCTGGTTTGATTGAGACGAATTTCTTTAACAGGCAGAAAAAAAAAAAAGAATGTGAGCGGTGGATATATATTTTTTTTATATATACTTTCAGCTGAAAGCTGCGGCCATGCTGATGCACCGCCGTTTTGTTAAACTTTTATTACTGAGAGCCTCCTCCAAGATGTGGCACATGGTGAAGAATAGATTTTGATGTAGCTACCCTCATTTGCAACTTTTGCACCTATATATTTCCTATTTCTAATTTGGAATTTAACATTGATATGTGTTGTTTTCACGTTCTCTTTCCTAGTTTGAAATTGATTCATATTTTATTGAAATTTCAATCATCGGTACTATTTTATTTTAAATAAAGTATTGGTTATAATAATACTACAATACATCTGGTTTCCTTTGACATTACAAAACTATGACTGTAAAGAAAAGAGACCCACTCGCAAGAAAACAGACCGATATTAAAATTATCAGAGAACAACAGAGTCCTAAAATCACGATGAGATACGAAGACCTGCAATGACAGCGAAAAGCAGTAATGCAATGCTAAGCACAAAAATAACATCGCAGATGAGAGATCGAAGGGAGATGTAATATAAACATATCACCCGAATCCACAGTCGTTAAGAGGGACGTCAAGTATGGTATGATATGAAAAAACATAGAATAGGCGTATTATAAGAGAAATACTGAATTGAAGTACGAATAATACACGAATAATGAATCATGTTAAAATAATGCGGAGATTACCCTTATAGTATGACTGCAATTAATGGAGGGAGAGAGAGGGATACAGATAGAGAGACAGAGTAGATTGAAAGGGGGTATACAGTGAAAAATAAGGACAGGCAGAAGTATTACTGTATAGATGATATGAAACCTGCTCAACAAAAGTATATTTCAGGAGGAAAATTACAGTGAGTTCGAAGGTTAGCGGGTGACAATAAAATGTTAGGAGCCACCGAATGACGTAGAATGACATATACAGGACAAAGAATTTGCTCTCAGTCATGACAGATTTTATCTCAGTCATGACAGATTTTAAAGCACTTGACGCGTAATCAGAGGTATGTGAGTTCGAGTCTCATGGCTGTCCGGTAACGTATGGATAATTTATCCTGATCATGCTATTTATTAGCATTATCACGCGTTTGAGAACAAAAAAAATTGTCGCTGTATATATATATATAATCAAGGGTAATTAGAAATATTAGAAATTTCTACCACCTAGCGTGTAAAAATTTAGTCCATAGACTATATATTACTCATATAAATACAGTGTACATTTAAACATATAAGAGGTATCCGTCACAGGATTTCCTCATGCTAGAAAGAAGTGTTTCTATTTTTCATTCCTTTCGAAATTTTATCCCTAATAGTGGTTTCGAACTTAGCTTTTCTTTCTAGCGTGAAGGAATCCTATGATGGATATCTCTTATGTGTTTAAATGTACACTGTATATATATATATATATATATATATATATATACAAATATATTAAGAAACACGTACGGTGAATACAATGAATAATATAAGTAGATCTTACCTTGCATAATCCACGTAGCAAAAACTGATATTTTGGTATCAATAGATTTCACCTTTTGTTTATTAGTACTTAAGGATCGTCAGGCAAACTTATTGCATCCATAAAATTTTCAAAATATCCATTCCGTTACACCATGCGCGTTTGTTCATCTGGATACCCTCCTGATATTCAAACGGAACATGAAATGAGTCAGCACAATAAAAAATTTATTAAATTATTATTACCATTATCAAAATGATTATGATAATAAAGTTTCCAGCAAGTTTAACCAATATAGGTAAAGAATTGAAATAGAATACACAAATGAAATTTACAAATAAATTAGGGTACCATAATAAAGCTTGCTAGAAAGAAGAGTCAACACTTCAAGACCAGAAATTTGTCACTATCAACAAACACGTACGGTGAATGCAATGAATATTACAAAATTAGACCTTACGTAATATGAACCACAAAGCAAGAACAGATATTTTGGTATCAATTGATTTCACCTTTTGAACGTTAGTACTCAAGGATCGTCAGCCAAATCATTGTATTCATTTATCTTTCAACCTATTCATCGCATTACACCGTGCACGCTTGTTCATGTGAATGTCCCAGCGACATTCCAAAACGTACATAAATTGAGTCAGTACAATATGAATTAAAATTATTACACACACACACACACACACGCACACCCACCCACACATATATATATATATATATATATATATATATATATATACACATACATAAACTATATACATATATGTATATAGTTGCTTGTGTATTTATGGATTTAGTCATCAACTGGCGTGGATGACAATATGAGTGTATACACCATTATGACCATCTGAAAATAGTAAAAGCTATAACATAAAACTTTGATAGAAATAAATTAAAGAAAGAACAATTATTCGCAACATATTTTATAGGAGTTCCATTTGCAGAATGTAATTATAAACAGGATTAAAAAAAAAACAAGTTAAATACGTTAAATGCTATAATAAAATGCGAGAGACTTTCCAATTGTCTATAAATAGTTGATTTATATTAAATTACATCCTAAATTCAAGTAGGAGTTTGACATCCGTCTGAAGACTTTTCATTGCGATAGAATAGAAGTATTTACGTTTTAATAGGTTCTAGGAATTTATTAATTTCTCTGTCAAAAATGTATGTAGAGTTTATGCAGGTTGGACTCTGGTCGTCTGTGATTAGGACTGATGCGACCCAGTCACTCTTGCCCCTTGCTGCTGCGTGGCGTTGTCGTCTATTCTCCTCAAATGCAGCTACTGTAGTGTAGGTGATTTAACTCCAGGTAGCCACATTTGTTGCTGCAGTCGCGAATTTGCAAGGCCGAATGCTATACAACTTAAGGTTGCCCTTTACGGTGTACTTCTACCTCAACGTGGGTCTTCCTTTTTACATTTTGCCTTCCTTCAACTCACCGTACATCAACTATCTGGTGATGCGGTGGTCGTTCATTCGGATGAGATGGCCGGTTCAACGTAGCTGAGCTTCAGCAGAAGTATCTCAACCCTCGTTCACTCTAATCTGTCTTGGACTACTTGATTTGAGACTTTTATTTAAAGTGTGTGTGTGTATCGTTGTGTCTATGTGCGTGCCCCAACCCCATCGCTTGCCGACCGATGTCGCTATGTATACGCCCCCGTAGACTAGCGGCCCGGTAAAAGAGACCGATTGAATAAGTGCTGGACCTACAAAGAATTAGTCCTGAGGTCTATTCCTTCGATTAAATAACTTTGAATGCGCTGCACCAGCATAGCCGCAGTCAAAATGAATGAAGCATGTAAAAGGATAAAAGAGTATAGTGCAACGCTGAAGGAATATCGAAAAGAATTCGAGACAAGTTATTAAAACATAGTTGTTATTAATACGTCCCTCAGGAGTTGGAAAAAGCCAATGATACGTCAGTGACTTTTGAAAGATAAGGCAGTGTATGTATATTTGTTTTTGCGTGTATTTTATGCGTGTCTGTATTTCTATATTTTTAAATCAAAGGGCTAACACTTTACGCTAATTGTTTCCCCATTCAACTCTGATAAACACAATAAACTGATGTTTATTGAAATACTTAATATTCCTCCATGTATCATTTCTTCAAACCACAGGCACACCTGCGCCATTGTACGTGCCACTGCTTGTTGAATATAGTGAAAATTATTCCTATTCCTGGTTTATTCCAAAGAACGTAGTAAAATTTCAGGAAGTTTACTGCGTAGAGTTTTGTTACATTTATATACGTTTGAACCATATTTTTGAGAAACTACTTTGAACATGGCAAGCAATATTTGTTGCCATTTGAATTTAGCTGTTCAGCTCCAACGGGCTTTACTCTGATTTCTTAACTCTAAGTGTACATTTGCCTATTGTTAGTTAATGTCATCTTGTAAATGTTACGACAAACATTACTTGCCAGTACAGCTTCTGCGTTCAACTCTAACAGAGACCTTAGAACTAGTTTCTTTGCTTGTTACTTTCAATATGCTCCTTCCTAAGTGGAGGCGCAATGGCCCAGTGGTTAGGGCAGTGGAGGCGCAATGGCCCAGTGGTTAGGGCAGTGGACTCGCGGTTATAGGATCGCGGTTTCGATTACCAGACCAGGCGTTGTGAGTGTTTATTGAGCGAAAACACCTAAAAGCTCCAAGAGGTTCCGGAAGGGGTTGGTGGCGAACCCTGCTGTACTCTTTCTCCACAACTTTCTCTCATTCTTTCTTCCTGTTTCTGTTGTACCTGTATGTCAAAGGGCCAGCCTTGTCAAACTGTGTCACGCTGAATATCTCCGAGAACTACGTTAAGGGTACACGTGTCTGTGGAGTGCTCAGCCACTTGCACGTTAATTTCACGAGCAGGCTGTTCCGTTGATTGGATCAACTGGAACCCTCGGCGTCGTAAGCGGCAAGAAACAACAAGTTCCTTCCTAAAATACAGGTAGCTTCGAAATAATTTACATAAAAGCGACCGAGCGTAGCTTATGAAAGTTAAACCTTTATCAAGATTTTACGAAAACTTTCTTTCATTTACGTAGATTGCGACTAGAGAAAAGTGAAGTACATGAAAAGTACTCGGCTGATTCGCTGTTTGTATCATTCCATAACTTACTTTTGAGCTTCATATTTGTGTATTTGATACAAACTTTCTAAACTATTGTTTTATACATTGCAATACCTACTTAATATTTGCCCTTGAGGCAACAGAGAAAAACCTGATGTTATTCTCTTTTAGTTACATTTCTAATAATTTATTCATATTTGTTTACACAATATATATGTATATATATATATATATATATATATATATATATATATATATATATATATATATATATATATATACATAAATAGATACATACATACACACACATATATATGTGTATATATATATGTATATTTTGACTACATAAAAATAACAACTAATTATTTATAAAAAAATATCTTCTCAGTGTGACTCACGACTTCAAAGATATACGTTATACACAGTTACAACAGACTCAAATAATATATATTTGTGAATAGTGTTGGTTCTTTTATTTTTCGGATACATAATGGTGTCAGAATGATATTTCTTAAGCCGCAAAGAACATTTTTTTCTAGGCAGGCATTATTATTATTATTATTATTATTATTATTATTATTATTATTATTATCACCATCATCATTATCATTATCCTTCCCCTTCTCCTCCTCCTCATAATAATTATTATTATTATTATCATTTTTCTTACTATTATAACCATTATCATCATCACTACTATCGGTCTTTTTGTTGTTGTACTTATCAATATTAGTATAATCATAATTATTATTATTATTAATAACAATGACGTAATAATAATAATAATAATAATAATAATAATAATAATAATAATAATGTCATTGTTAATATTATTTTTGTTATAGTTACGAGCCTGCCTTCTACGTGTTCGTGATATATTTAACCTAAATTCGGGAGGGTTATCAATTTTTATCAAATCATTTTTTTTACCGATAACGTGATAAATGTGTATAGTTATATCGATTGTAAAAATATTTCTTTGAAGTTATACTATTGTAAAGGAAAAGGGTAGACTATAAGTATATCATGATTCTCTGCTTTTTTTTTTTATAATTTGGTTTGAGTGATAACATTCCATACAATACTAGCTATGACGTTTCCCAGACGGATATCTTGGATAATATTCACACTTTACGAAATAAAATTCTAGATATTTTATATATCTGTAGACCATTGCACAATATATGGTATATATGTTGAGCAAAATGTTCTTGACACACGAACAACAAAGGCCTAATCTACAACTGCTTGCCGAAATGTTTAGTCGTGTCAGTAGAAATTATGATCTCCGTAATTCAAAACGCATGTAAAAATATGGGTGACGGTTAATTGGAAAGAGGGAAGGTATATGGTGTGAGAATATATATATATATATACATACATACACACACACGTACATACATATATATACGTATGTGTCTCTCTCTCTCTCTCTCTCTCTCTCTATATATATATATATATATATATATATATATATATATATATATATATATATATATATATATATATATATATCCTATAGATAATACCATTTGAATATTGGTATGTATATGTACGCATATTTTACGTATAATAGATGAAGCCACATTTTCAATAGTCAGCTCAGCGGATTAAGAGGAAATTCTGAGAATTGAAACACAGCCGTATACACGTACAATAGATTAATTACCATCTGGTTCAGCCCACCTTTTAAACAAAGCATTTGCAAAAGAAAAGTATTAAGCAAGCTAGAACCTATCACAAATCAAACGCAGATGACGAATGGAAACTAATACTATACAACATTCAATAACAGCATTGTACAATTTTATCAGTGGTTGTATACTAGACGAAACGAAACGCACCCTAAATTCTGAACGGTCATATCTCGCAAATTCCCCTCTAAAATCGATAGAATTGCAAGAAATAAGAGATATACTTGTTAAGTGATAACTGCATATAGTCCTATGCGTGTTATTATCTAAATATCTGCGCTTCTAATCGCTTCCACAGTAACACAAAATATTTTCCGAAACTCTCCATACGTTTCATATAATGTATATGTTGTGTCATCGTACAGCCCTTAACATGAAGCGTTTCTGTCTATCACTGACTAAAGAAAAATCAATCTACAAGCTACACAAATATTGCATATTTTTATTTCGTTCTTAATACTTTATAATTTACTGATAGCTTAAGCTTTCATGAAAACATATGTGATTAACCTGAGAACAAAATGTTAATCGAAAAAGACTCGAATTACATGCCATATTCTTTTATTGCAGCAAATACTTTCTGTTGTTCTTCAGCTTCTATTATATATGACACTTTCCTTCACTCTTAGGGCACTACATACTCGTTAATTCACTTTGCTATATGTTTATTTCCCATCCCATTTACATTTGATGATCTACCATTTCTACTGAATATCCTCCGAAATCTGTCTTCCCTTTATAGCATATTGCGACACAGATTACCTATATTTTTATTTTTAATACATTGAGCTGAAGTGAGAAGAGTGGATGTAGCAATACATGAGCCGAACCGTAATGTCACCAAATAAAACATTCAACATGTGAAAGAGTTGAACTTCTGTCAATGCGGTGAACTTTCTTTCTCATACGTCCAGTAGCGTCGACATAACGGGTCAGTTAATTGCCAGGAAAACGAAACCGTGCATTTTCAACACTTACTATGTGTGTTCCTGTATAAAATTTATAATACCGTCAATTCTATGGGTCGGAAGTGGTTTGAACTGATAGAATCTTTACAGCATCAGTTCAAAATGTTGCAGTACCTAATCACCGTTCTGGTCTTACCCTGGCCATATCCTTCCTCAGTGAAAATTTCAGCCTCTCTACACCATAAAATACCAGTTAAATACCAGGAGAGATTTAGTAGAGTGTAAACCCACTCTCAAACATATGCACATACGTGTTTTAAGAACTCATTCAGTATGTTTGACTGTTAAGCTCTCTTTTCTGCTTAAATTTCTAAATTCATAATGTAGATTAAGATGTTTTCTCTGTTGCTATTTATCAAAAGATTTCAAATTCACCAGTTATTTGCTATATTTCTGCTGCTTTTACATATAGTTATATAAATCTTATTTTTAATATAACTATTGACACATTCATGTGATTATTGATCTACATAGTAGCTGTGTAGCTGCTACTTGATTATATTAATAACTTTTGTTAAATGCCTACACTTCTGAAAATATTTGCTTTACATAATATTTCAATGTTTCAAGCTATTTCCTTTTATTTTTCAGATGACAGATTTCTGTTTTCAATGTTTTGTCTTCTATACGTTTCAGTCAATTTAAACAGCGGCCATCAATCTCTATACAATTTTCATTCAATTCCCCAAAATCTATATACACTAACCATCGAGTGGGCAGGAAAATATAACTGTGGATTTAGAAATACACTTACAATTTCGAGTCTTGTCAGATATCATACATTTATCATCTCATCCACTCAAATGGTCGATGTTGAATATTGAATAAATATAAGAAAACCTAATACACATTATATACATAAATTGAGGATAGAATAATTAAAATATTTATAGCGATGGCTAGCATATTGGCGTTGTACTTCCAGCACCCTTAAATAATTTTTTTAAATAATTATATACTTAAATATTAATTTTTACCAAAATGCTTTTTATATGGAAAATTATATCATATTTCTATCACATGGTATCTACGCATGGATTATGTCTGAGTGCGTAGTGACTATATGGTCTTCTAAAAAGATAAAATGAAATTACTCCTTTTGGTCAGGAATGACCATTGTATTGCACTTAAAAAGTTTACCTACGACGCACAGGTCCAGTTGTTTATGGAAGACCAGCAGTCAACCATGAACACCAGCCTCCCCTTTTCACGCCAGCAATGTTATCCAAGGGAAAGGTCGATACACCTTGGCACCAGTGACATCGCAACTAATTTCTACATATGAGTGAAAGAGAACAACATGAACAACTTGCTAAAGAAGACAACGCACATTCCAGTCCGGGATTCGAACTCACTACCTCATGAATGTGAGTGCGACGACCTAACCACCGAATCATGCACCTTCATGACCTTTAAATAACATACTTTAAATAAAAATAAATTATATCTCGTTTAAATCATACCCAGACGGCTGAAAAGAATATAATGTAGTCGCAAACTATAATTAAATTCGACACAAAGAATGGCTTTGTGGCATCCACGATACTTTGATAAATCTTCCAGTTACTTAATTATGGAGGACATCCCATGCTTGTGTCAGATGAGCATCCCGGATAGATCTGTTGCCGCAAAAATTGGGGGTGACTACTGCTAATAGGCTCGTCGTCGTTTCAATTGAATAAACTAGAGTAACGGAAATTGAAATGTTTCCTTCATGATATAAAACACCAGATCCTTATGGTCGTAGACCGAAACCTTTAAATGGCAAAAATATTCTCTTAAGATGAAACCAGACCTTAATCCTCAATATTCATACAGAGACAAATTGTTCAAGTATAGAATATTTACTTGGATCTAAACAAAATGAACAAGTAGCAACAATAAAACATGTTATTTTCTGCGCAAAGGTATTCCTTCGTCTTGCATTGGTATGTGAATGTTAAAAAAAGATTATTGAAATAAATCCAACGAACGAATGAAATTAACTAAGGTAAACTTAATTTATCGACCCCGAGAGGATGAAAAGTGTCTTCTGCAACAGCCGCGGACCCACCAAAGCCTCGTGAGGATATCTTTCCTACCAGATAGTGTGTCGGGTCTTATAGCCAGCTAGAAACGATGTTTCTTGAGGCTGATCCAATAGTAACGTCGTCCTTTTCGGGACAGCTGCAATATGTTGGCAAATAGCATTTACTTTATACACACACACACACACACACACACACATATATATGTATATAAAATTAACAGAATGAGATAAAAATCCCAGGCTATGAAAGATCGCAGAACATTTATAAAAAGGTCGTCTTACAGCTGTAAGACCTCTTTATAAATGTTCTGAACTCTTTCACAGCCTTGGATTTTTAACTCATTCTGTTTATTTTTTTTTTATATATAAGCATGTTAATATATGACCTAGGTTGAACTCCTCATTCGCATAATCACCGAGCCTGGAGTTTAACTATAGTCTGTCCCTAGCACTTAGTTAGCATTACCTGCTGACACCTTTGGATCTTCTTGACACTATTACCACTCATAACCTATATACATACATACATATACATACATACATATACATATATATATATATATATATATATATATATATATATATATATATATATACTTGAGTGGATTCATTCATTTGACTACAATGTCGAGGCAGAACCCTAGTATGGCCGTAGCGTAACGACTGAAACATGTAAGATATGAATGATAAAAGAAAAAGATATATTACTTGAAATTAGAATGCATTTGTCGTCGTTGGATGTCGTGATATAACGTCCGATGTTTCTGAGTTGCTTCAGTGCGAAACATAACCGCGTCTCATAATTAACCTTCAAAAAGTTGCATGTAAGCCTAAACATCACAACCTGAATAAAGCAACATATATATTGGATAATGCAGTCTTAAATACTATTTTGAAAGATGGCATGATCGCCCCTTGAAATATTTGTTTTAAAATTCTGCTCAACCGCGACCTAATTGAGAATAAGCAGCCAGAGCAAAAAAAATTAAATGTAGGCATCCTTTCAACGAGGGAGCGGCTGCGTAGTTATTCGTTCCGATAGAAATAAAACACAAACTACACTCAAAAATCGCAACAAAAGATTACTATTGAACATAGATATTATGTAATTAGATACATATCTCTGAGATCTGAGGATGTGCATGTTTGAGAACATTTTAGTGTTGTGATTAGGCAATATAATTCGACCAATATATTGATCTTTACCAAATATTTCGCCCCTTCTAACCTGCTTAATGTTGTATTGTATGGATTCTACAGAGGTGTCCAACAAATAACTCCTGGATTTTAGTCGAAACAGTGTAACAATAGTAAAAAAATATTTTTTTCATTTTCATTTTCACTATGAAAATATTAAATCAGGCTCCCTTGTCTTTCCCCATACTGTGCAAACAAATTTCAGAAAAAATCTTTTAGTCGCTAGAATATTAATGCAGGAAGTGAAATATAGAATATTAAATTTTCAGAAACTTCAAAGTGTAAACGCAGTAGATTTCTGAGGATGTTATTAAATATGAACAAAAGTAATTTTTAAGGCAACTTTTAGCATATTAAAATATTGCATTTTTGCTGAGTACAATTCTCATTTTTCAAAATTTTCTTTCCTTATCGCGCGAACAACTTCCGTTGCACGAAGATGGGACTACGTTAAATACTCATACATCATTGATAACAATATTGATGTAGGTATATCTAGTAGAGAGAGAGGTGAATGTCGAAGTGTGTATGAAGTGTATACATGAATACAGATTTGCATGTATACAAATTTCAATATATTGTCAAGCACACTTAAACACACACGCACTCACGCATACGGATATACTTTCTCCTACAAGTAAATTTTAATACCGCTATGCAAGTCTTTAATACTCCGACCGAACTTTTTAGTGGTGAGATGTTTCGTACAATCTTAATACATCTCCCTCTCTTTTCTCTAACGTCATGTCTCTGTCAGTCAGACAAGCATGCGTGTACTCTCACGAATGTCTACCTCTCGCTCTCTACCGATATAAAAATACAGACACACACAAACACACACACACACGCACACACGCACACACACACACACACACTTAAGCATATGCAGGTGTAAAATGTGCAAGTATACACGCAAATTTATATATACACGGACACACCCATGCTTATACACACACACACACACACACACATATATATATATGTAGAGAGAGAGAGAGAGAGAGAGAGAGAGAGAGGGAGAGAGAGAGTGAGGGGGGCAGATAAATAGATACAGGGATGGATAGATTTATGTATATAAATATACATACATACATGCACCCACATTCACAGACACACTCATACACATGCATATGTTTAATTACATTCCTGAGAGCGTTTTCTCCCCCCTTAAGAGTATAGGGGCGTAGTTACAGCAATCTTCGCCAGTAAAGCAAAATAAGTAAATAAATAAATAAATAAGTGTAGGGGAAACGGTAGAAAGAATGCGAAATTATAATGACTGGAATAAAGAGACGAGAATGAATAGATTTGGGAAGAAATGAAATTGATCGCTTTAACAAATAGCTTGCTACACATTTATAAAGGTTGCGAAAAACATTTTTATACCAAGAATATTTTGATTAAATTTGTTAATGGACAGGTTATAAAAATTCATAATTACTACAAACAAGCCAACAGAATTACGCTGGCACACACACACGTGCACTCTCACACCCCCAAAACACCCAACCTAACACACTCACACACAATATATGGGCGTGTTATATATATGCATTGAAACATATGCACGCGCCTCTCTCTGTGTGTGTGTGTGTGTGTGTGTGTGTGTATACACAAACACACACATATACTCTTTTTACTTTTTTACTTGTTTCAGTCATTTGACTGCGGCCATACTGGAGCACCACCTTTAGTCAAGCAAATCGACCTCAGGACTTATTCTTTGTAAGCCTTGTACTTATTCTACCACCATCTGTTGTCAAGAGATACTGGGGGTCAAACACAGACACACAAAAACACACACACACACACACACATATATATATATATACACATATACGACAGGCTTCCTGTCTGTTTCCGTCTACCAAATCCACTCACAAGACTTTGGTCGGCCCGGGGCTATAGTAGAAGACACGTTCCCAAGGTACCACGCATTGAGAATGAACCCCGGACCATGTGGTTGATAAGCAAGCTACTTGCCACATATTCTTTTATCCTTTAAATTGTTTCGATCATTTCACTGCAGCCATTCAGGAGCACCACCTTCAGTTGAACCTAAGACTCATTCATTGTAAGCCTAGCTCTAACTCTATCGGTTCATTTTGCCGAGTTACTAAGTTTCAGAGACGTAAACGTACGTTGTCAATCGACGGTGAGTTGGTGGGGGGGGGGGTCACAGGCACAGAAATACATGTATATATTCCCGACTGGGAAGCCAAATTGCAACAACACAGTCACGCGTGAACCTATACCAACCATTTCAGTTTGTCATGTTTTTATTTATATTGATGTGTTGTACAATGGTGAATACATTATTCCTAAATGTTGCTGGTCGAAATTTAAGTAACGATTTTCATTGAGTATTGGCTAAACAATATTGTTAACATTATCATGTGTATATAATTCGACTGTTTTTATATAGGTAATTTCTTTTATTTCTCCAGTAGGCTATAATTACTATCAATAAAACGAATATATTGCAGGACAGCTGATATCATTAAGAAGTTTTATTTTTTTATTTGAACAAGATTATACTTTTTCAGAGCTACGCAGAGGCTACATCGACTGGCTGTCAGGATGCAGAATTGTTGCGCCAAAGTAGTAGCTATATCTGCTTTGCCTTTACAAAATTTTACATCGATTATTCTCTACAGGTCCTCTTGTGATCTAAATTTAAATATGAATTTGCTACGCTAGTAATATGACATACAAATATGATATATCTCATTCCCTCCTGAGTTTTGCATTGGTATCTCGATCCTTATGAAGCATAACCCATCCCAAACCTGTCGCAGATGTTACCGACATGACGTAGACGTAAGGATAGCTCATCTATATTTTGTCACACAAACCTAATATCGTTATTAAGATGACATCGTGTGCTTCTGGATTAAGTGCGCTAGTATTTATGGCATAACCTTTAGTCATATTTAAGCTACGCTCTCTCATTTTTCACGATATATTCTATGGTTATATCTTTATGTTTTTAATTCCCAGAATACAATAGCACATTTATCAATCATATATTTTTAATGAATTTACATCCCTTCAGTTTTTATACATACAAATTATGAGCCACAATTCCTTATTTCGTAAACATTGCAGGAAAATATCACCTGCCATTACTTTAGGTCTATGAAAATGACGCGAATTGTCCTGCAGAATCCTCACCTACTGCTTAATACTAAATAACTAGCAACATCGAGGAGCATATATTTTATTATTTCATCTACTTGTACGAAACATTACATGTGCATGCTTTTATGTCGTTCTCGAAACCTCATTGCCGTTCATATTACTACTACATATACGTAAAAGTATTTAACGGAATGTATTCCAATATATATGTATGCATATATATATATATATATTTTAAAAATCAAAATAAGCAACACGGATTTCAAAGATGATTGCAGTACGCACGTTTCATGCTACTCCATTTATTTAAAGTAATGCGAGCATTACATTAAATGCAATATGTAGAGCAATCTTCAGCTGCAGGAAAATGCAGAAAATTACAGTAGAAAAGACATATTATAATTGTGGCAACATTTCAAATCCAAGTGGGAGGAAGAATACATAAAAATCCATCTTGACATAGCCAAGTCTATCAGGCTAGTAATTGGTTCTAGGCAAAATTTCTAAACTGTTTCTGATTTTATTGTCTCTTATCTAGTAGTAATAGTATGAGTAATAGTAATTTGGTATTAATTTTAGCCTTAAATGGGAAATTATAAGAAGAGCTCAACCTTATAGAAATAATAGATATGGATGTGAATTATGTTCTATGGAAA